>NC_041388.1:233202284-233202706 GCF_002162155.2 Triticum dicoccoides | reverse complement strand
ATTAATTAGCCGTTCAAACAAGGTGCGTTGATCCATTTTTTCCGTAGCCTCCAGCACAAACGCAGCTTCCTTCAAGCCGGCCCAGCCGCTCCGCTACTCCCAGTCGGTACTCTGGTACGCTCAGACAAGTACAAGTCAACACAACACTTAAGCACGAATCTACTTCACTCGGCCGCTCCGCGCGTCGCCACTCGGTTGGTCACCTCATCACCACTCGGCCGCCCCGCGCGTTGCCACTCGGTTGGTCACCTCATCACCACTCGGCCGCTCCGCGCGTCGCCACTCGGTTGGTCACCTCATCACCACTCGGCCGCCCCGCGCGTCGCCACTCGGTTGGTCACCTCATCACCACTCGGCCGCTCCGCGCGTCTCCACTCGGTTGGTCACCTCATCAGCACTCGGCCGCCCCGCGCGTCGCCACT
>NC_041388.1:233159865-233202216 GCF_002162155.2 Triticum dicoccoides | reverse complement strand
CCGCGCGTTGCCACTCGGTTGGTCACCTCATCACCACTCGGCCGCCCCGCGCGTCGCCCCTTGGTTGGTCACCTCATCACCACTCGGCCACCCCGCGCGTCGCCACTCGGTTGGTCACCTCATCACCACTCGGCCACCCCGCACGTCGCCTCTCGGCGAGACACATCTACATCAATCAGCCGCCCCGTGCATCGCCATGGTTGAACACATCTTCACCACTCGACCACTCGCGCACCTTCAGACAACTAAGTCATTCTACATGCACTACATTCTATTATTTTCGCGTTCCCAAGTATCTCATAATTCACAAATCACGTTCGCTTGGAGGCCACGCCACCGAGCGTACCTTCTACGCTCCGTTGCTTATTTTCACACACTTGCTAAGTACTGGTTATTTGACTCCTAAGTCCAACTTACATTTTAACGCATACGTCATTCACGAACACCAGGCGTTCTTCATTTCGAGTTTGCATTGGTCCTCCGGGGCTGCAACTCATTCAGAACATTGCACTACCTTTTATTTGAGTCCGACGCTCTAACACATCAAGTTGGATTATTCACTTCGTCAAGTTCGATCAATTCCTTCACTCTTCTAGACTCTTGTTGGTTCTGAACCAGCAATCCCCTTGCACATCCAGCGGGTGTCTACGGGTGTTGCTTACACAAATCATTTCAGCACACATCAAATTTCCTCGAGAAATTATTACGTTGGCTTGTGCTATTTTTCATGCACAAGTTACATGATCACTCGATGGCCCTATGCGCCAACTTCGTCGCTACTTAGACTCGGTCACCATACCGGTCTTAGCGCACCACAACACCCACCTTGTCGCTCTGTTGACTTCAAACACATCCGGCCGACCCCTCTGTGGAATCCTCTTCATCGTATCAATGATATAGATCTCGTCAGGCATGAGACAGATAAGTCACTTTTGTAATCAAACTGCACACTTCACTCTTTTGCGGGTTTGCCGCTTTCAAGCATCACTCGGAAGCTCCTCCTCACCTTTACCCGAATCCGACTCGATGAATTACAATTTATCCATTCAAAACCATATTAATCGTGTTCCGACAGGACCGCGGTCAAAGCCTATATTTTGCTCGGGGGCTACGCCACACTCGGGGGCTACGGCGCACTCGGGGGCCGCAGCTCATTCAGAATCACACTCTCCTGAGTGGTTGAGTACCTCGACACTAGTCAAATCCTTCACTTCAACAAGTGCACTTGGACCCACCACTTCGTTAAGTTGCATGATCACTAAGACGCTCTGCGCGCCATCTTCGTTCCTACTCAGAATCAGTTGGCACATCAGTCTTCTCACACCGCAAGCACGTTACACCGACCTCGTCACTACATCAATTTCGAAAGTATCCGACTAACTCCTACGAGGACCATTTTTGCCATTCGGTGGCACACGCCTTCGCCTTAGCCGCCCCGTGCCACCACTCGGCCGCCCCGTGTATCGCCTCTCGGTTGTGCACGTCTTCACCACTCGGCCGCCCCGCGCGTCACCACTCGGTTGTGCACGTCTTCACTACTCGGCCACCCCCGCGCGTCGCCACTTGGTTGTACATGTAGTCCTTCACTCGGCCGCCTCGCACTTCATCACTCGGCCGCCCCGCGCGTCGCCACTCGGTTGTGCACGTCTTCACCACTCGGCCGCCCCGCGTGTCACCATCAATTGGACATGTCTTCACCACTACGCCCCCAACACGGGAACGACTAAGTTACTCATATGATGAAACCTCATATCACACTCTGTAGCAAGCTTACCTCTTTTGAGCATCACTCAGGGGCTGCGCATAGCCGTGGGCCATGCCGCCCTCAGGGGTTACGCCCATTTGATCAACCTGTTGATCATATCAGCAATATTTTTTTGACCATACATGCTCTGTCCGCCGAAGATCTATAAGGGTAGCACCGTCCACTCGGACGACCACCCAAATCATTACTCGGAGTCATCTTTAGGACTGCAAAAGGGTGAAAACGATGCTCCTCTATGGATACACTTGGCCCTTATTCTAAGCTCCAAGGCGTCAGTTTCACAAACTTGGACTCAGAGATGGCATGTGCTGGTGTTCCCCTGTGATAATGAGCGGCCTCTCTCCGGAGAGTCAGGCCACACACTAGCCTCGTCACTCGGGTTTCATGGCATGTCCGCGTCATACCACTAGTCCATCTCCTCTGGGAGACATACGAGTGCCACCAAGTTTTTCCTTGCAGTCAACATACCTTGATCAGTCGGGAAGCACGTCCACTCGGACAAATACCCCTTTCATGCAAAAGGGTGAAAACGAAGCTCCTCTACGGGTACAATGTACTCTTACAAATACCCCTTTCATGCAAAAGCTAACGGTCAATGCAAGAAGTACTACTGGAATGATTACTCCCTGGAGTGTCTAGTTTTTTTCTACAGTCGGCAGTTTCGAGGCCGAATTCATTCATTGTGTCGAGTGCATGAAGATTCGCCTATTTGATCTAGTTCCAGGCTGAATTTATTTACCGTGCCAAGTGCACGAAGATCAGTCCGACTGATTCAGCTCCATGCTAAGCTTATTTACCGTGCCAAGCGCCTGAAGATCCATCTGATTGACTCAATTTCAGACTAAAAGATATTTACCATGTCGGCTACATGGAGGTTTACCAGGAGACTTAAACCCTCTGCCAGACTCATCTAGTCCAACAGAGGCTCGGGGACTACATCCAGTGGGTGCACTCAGTGTGCCCCCACTGAAAGAGAACTCAGAAAGAAACATTCTGCTAGGTCAAGTCCAGCACCAACATTCAAGTACAACAAACCCTATAGACTCCAACCGACTACCGAGTCGAGGCGGAACACGTTCGATCAGTACCAGCTAAGAAGATTTTTAATTCTCTCAGACCCCCATCGACTGCCCGTAGTCGACGGCAGTCTCGGGGACTACAACCAGTGGGTGCACTCAGCATGCCCCCACTGGAGTAATCTCCACTCGGTATGGCCTGACCAGTTCAAGTGACGAACAACAAACAAACATGTTCTAAGGCCCCGTCAGCCACCCAATTTTTTTTTGCTATAATTGAGTTTAACGCTCCTCCATGTACCTGTTTTGAGCCTTCTTCTAGGACTCAAAGCGTGAAACTCATAAGTTTTGATCTAGAGCCGACTCGTATTGATGTTCCTTCGGGATAAGAATGGCATCTCTCCGAGAGAGCAATGCATGCATCGATCTTGTTGCCCAAATTTAATGACACATCCATACTCTGATCACGAGTTAACCTCTTCCGAGAGATGATCGAATGTCACCAAGTTGCTCCTTGCGGCCATTTACCCCAGATCAGTCGGGAAGCGCAGTGCCAGAATCCATTGAGATTTTGTTCAAACCTTGGTTGTCTGAAAGCACGATGATGGGTACTGAGTATTTCCGTAATCACTCGGGCCAAATTGTGTCTTTCACAAACTTGTTCTGCAAAATCAAAACCGATTCGGGGGCTAATGTTGGGGACACACATAACAAGTAGGACCACGAAGGGTCAAAATATCACAAAGCATGGGGTCCACACATGAGGTGGGTCTAGATAAATATCATTCATACACACTATCCACTCGGACATATCGACGTACCATCCACTCAGATGGCAGGCAACCACTTGGCAGTATGATTCACTCGGATATGCGAAGACCAACAGTCGGCAAGGCAGTCAAAGGATCATACCAGTAGTAGGCTAACATTATGGCATTCATGCTCCACCTTGTAACATAAGGGGTGAGGGGATGGTTCACTCTATATAAGACACCCCCACCACTAGACTCAGGGGCAAGCCCTCATTCTTCTCCTCCTAGCTCTCTCTCTGTCTCATCACTAGTCTCAGGACTTAGCTCAGACATGGGGATCCGTTCTCCACTCTCTCACATACATTGTAATCTTCGGATACATACTTATATAAATAAAGCCTCTCCGGAGCACGAGACATAGGGCTGTTATCTCCACCGTGAGAGGCCCGAACTCGCTAAAACCACCGTGTCACCCATATGCATCTCGATAGATCATGCTCCTTTACCATATCCCTTATTGTTGTCGGAATCATTCCCATGACATCACTTGCCGCACTTCTGTAGCCTATCAAATGTTCTTGTTTTGAGTCCTCGCAACACTTCAGCGTTCGCCCTCTCAGCTTGTCTGTTGCTTCTGGGATGTGCAACAGAGGCAAATGAGATCTTGCTTCCAAGGGCATGAACATATTGCATGAAAGCGCGTCTCGTGAACTGGGTGCCGTTGTCGATGATGATCCGGGCAGGGACCCCGAAGCGGCACACCAATCCTTTCAAGAACTTGATAGCTGACTGAGCAGTCACCTTTCTCATGGCATCTACTTCGGCCACTTTGTAAACTTGTCGATGGCAACGAAAAAGACTTCAAAGCCCCCGACAACTTGGGGGAAAGGGCCGAGGATATCGAGCCCCCATACCAAAAACGGCCATGACAACGGGATTGTCTGAAGAGCGTGGGCAAGCATATGGATGTTCTTGGAATGGAACTGGCAGGCTTCACATTTAGTGACTAGCTCGACCGCATCTTGGAGGGCTGTGGGCCAATAGAATCCTTGCCGGAATGCTTTCCCAACTAATGCCCTTGATCCAATGTGGGAGCCGCACATGCCTTTGTGTATCTCTACCAATAGTTCCTTTCCTTCTTCCCCGCGAATGCACTTCAATTTCACACTATTGGGCCATCTTCTGTATAGCGTGTCATCGACAAACTGATACATACTGGCCCTCTAGGCTACTCTTTCAGCTTCTTCTTGCTCATCGGGAAGTTCTCCTGTTTCGAGGAAGTGGACTATGTGCCTTACCCAAGTTGGAGCCTGGGGCTCGGCAACAAGGAGCCCTTCAATGGCAATCCTGAGCCCGACATGCAGCCCTTCATACTCTGTACTGTTGGTCGCCTCCTCTAGGGGAAAATGCATTTGGACGACGTACTTCATGTGCTCTCCATTGGGAGCAGCGAGAAGAACGCCAGCCCCTGCACCTTGTAAGGAGAAGGCACCATCGAAATACATGATCCATTCTTGGGGTGCTTCCTTGCCGGGGATAACTGTTTCTCGCACTTCTTCATCAGGGGTTGGTGTCCATTCTACAATAAACTCTACCAATGCCCTACTCTGAATTGTTGATGTGCTTTCAAACTTCAGGCCAAAGTTGGATAACTCTAATGCCCACTCCACTATTCTTCCAGTAGCCTCAAGGTTTCGTAGTATCCTTTGCAAAGGGAAGCGGGTGACAACCATGATCTCATGGGCATGGAAGTAGTGGTGCAGTTTCCTTGAGGCGATGATGAGGCCAGAAATCAATTTTTGCATGCCAGAGTACCTGGATCGAGCCCCTGCAATAGGGAGCTGACAAAGTACACTATGCGCCACACCACTTTCTTCCTCACAACGTCCTTGGGGTTGTCTCCGCTGTTGTGCTCTTCTTTGTCCTGATCAATATCTGGCCTTGTCAGGCTGTCCTCACTCTCTGTCTCTTCTACTTCCCGCTGGGCCACCAGGGCTGCACTAACCACTTGATTAGTTGCCGCCAAGTATAACAACAATGACTCTTGTGGTTTAGGAGCAACCAAAGTGGGCACATAGGACAAGTAGGCCTTCAAATCTTGCAGTGCTGCGTCTGCTTCCGGAGTCTACTTAATGGGTCCTGCCCTCTTCAAAATTTTGAAGAACGGCAAGGCACGCTCGACAGACTTGGTGATGAATCTACTAAGCGTGGCAACACACCCTATCACTCACCTCACATCTTTAACTGACCTGGGTACCTGGATCTGCTCGATAGCCTTGATCTTATCAGGGTTAGCTTCTATCTCGCGATGGGACACAAAGAACCCCAATAGCTGCCGGAGAGAATGCTAAACACACACTTCTCCGGGTTTAGCTTCAAGTTGATCTTGCGCAGGTTAGCAAATGTCTCCTCCAAATCTTGAATGAGTGTTGATCTTTCCTTGGTCTTGACCACAATATCATCCATATAAGCCTCAATGTTCCTGTGCAACAGTGATTCAAAACAAATCTGGAATGCTCTTGCAAAAGTGGACCCGACACTCTTCAACCCGAAAGGCATGCACACAAAGTAGTATGTGCCACATGGGGTGATGAATGCGTTCTTCTCTTTGCCCTCCTTGGACAAAGATTTGATGATAACCAGAGTATGCATCCAGAAAGGAGAGCAAATCACAACCTAAAGTGGAGTCCACAATCTGGTCGATGCACGACAAGGGAAATGGGTCCTTCGGGCAAGCCTTGTTGAGATATGTGAAGTCTATGTAGAGCCTCCATTTTCTGTTAGCCTTGTGTACAACCACCAGGTTTGCTAACCATGTTGGATGCAAAACTCCTCTGACCAAAACAGCTGCCTCAAGTTTCTTGATCTCTTCTGCAATGAATTGCTGCCGTTCCAAAGCTTGCTTCTGTACCTTCTGCTTGACGGGTCAGGCATGTGGGCAGATAGCGAGGTGGTGCTCAATTACCTCCCTGGGAACACCGGGATATCAGATGGTTTCCGGGTATACACATCAATATTCGCCCACTGGAAGGCAATGAGCGCGCTTTCCTATTTGTCATCAAGGGTGGCGCTGATAGTAAAGGTACCATCAATGCCAGCCAGCCTTGCCAGGACCTTTTTCACATGAGGTGCAGAAGCTTTGGATCTCTTGTTGTTGGAACTCTCCGGCAAGTCATCAACAGGTGTGGCGTACTCCGAAGAGGTACGCTTCCCGGATTCCTTGCTTCTGTCCCTGCTATACTTCTTCTTTCCTTGGCGGGAACTATGGCTTCCACAGCCTCTGCCGTGATAGCGTCCCGGTACATCTTGTCCATGCAAATAATCGCATCCTTCTCGTCTGACGGAATGAAAATGACTCCCACTGGCCCTGACATCTTCAAAGTGTTGTAGGCATAGTGAGATGCCGGCATGATTTTTTCCAGGGCTGGGCGTCCAAGAATTCCATTGTATGGCCGGGGGAGGTCGACCACATCAAACACAACCTTCTTAGTCCAGTAGTTCAACTCTCCTCCAAATGTCACTAGAAATGTGATATTTCCCTTAGGATGACTCCTACCCGGGTTAATTCCTTGAAACTTGCCCATGACTTTGAGTTCTTCCTCTGATATCTGAAGCTTGCTGATAACCTTTGGGCAAATCAAATTCAACCTGGCCCCGCCATCAACCAATATCTTTGTGACCTTGAGGTTGCGGATTGTTGGTGAGACCAACAACGACAAGCATCCTACCACAGTGGTGCGGTCTAGATGGTCCTCTTCGTCAAAGATGATGGGCGTGTGTGACCATTTGAGTGGCTTCCGAGACTCTGCCGCTGGCTCCACAACATTGACCTCACATGCCCACCGTTTAAGCTGGCGGTGAGAGGAGTGCAGAGATGCACCCCCATCAATGCACATGGCGTCAGTAGCTTTATGGAATTCCTGGTCACTGGTTTCCTCTTCTTCCCCTCCATCACTCTCATCATTGCAATTCTCCTTCTCTCGGCCCCTAGCGGGTTTTCCTTGGTCCTGAAGAGCCTTGCCGGGGCGATTTGCTTCACAACCTCGACCCTTCCCGCCAGCGCCATTTTGACATTTTTCCTTATCACGCTTCTCGTACTCAGCCCTCTGCTTCTTGACGAGTTGCTCGACCTGATGTCACTCTTGGAGATCGTGGCCCTTGGTCTGGTGAATCTTGCAGAACGATCCATCACTTTTCCTAGCTTTCTCGGCAGCCGCAGCCTCCCGGCAGTCAGTGCGTGAGGCAACTTCCTTGCCGGGGGCTTCGGCCTTGTACTAGGCGTGCCCGATCCCTCAACTGTCAGCATTGCTTTATCCTTGCACTCCTTGTTGCACCTTTTGTTCTTCTTCTTTTGACCGGTGGACCCGTCGTCATCCTCTGAGTCGATGTCACCGCAATCTTCCTCTCCAGGGAGTTTCCTCCCTTCCTCCACCTGAGCACATTTATCCACCAAGGTGTAAAGCTCCTTCATAGTCTTGGGCATCCGAACGTTCATCTTGGAACGTATCCTTCGGTTGCGCACATTGGATTGGAAGGCAGCTATCGCAGCCGCCGGGTGGATGTTTGGGATATTTCTGTGGACTCGGATGAATCTCTGCAGATACTTCCATAGAGGCTCTCCTTCTTTCTGTTGGAGAAGCTGCAAGTCGCTGGGCCGCCCTGGTTCTTGATGGCTGCCCGTGAAGGCGCCAATGAACTCATGGCACATGTCAGCCCAGGTCGAAATGGAGTTTTCCGGCAGGTGCATCAGCCAAGACCTCACATTTGACTTGAGTGCCAAAGGGAAGTAGTTGGCGAACATCTTCTCATCTCTTTCCCCGGCAGCTTGGACATCGATGGTGTATATGCTGAAGAACTCTGTCGGGTTCAGTCTCCCATCATACTTCTCGGGTATCTCTGGCTTTAACGTACGAGGGGATGGCCAATGGACTTGTCGTAGCTCACGAGTGAAGGCAGGGAACCCAACCTCGAAAGGCAGGCACCCGCCATCTTCGAGCGCAGGCTCGGCGATGTCGGGGCCATCGCACCCATTAGCCTCGCGGTGGTCATCACAGTGTTGCTCGATGAAGACGCGCGCGCGTTTTCTCCGCCTGTCCTCTGGGGCTCGTCATTGGCCTTGACATGCTCGAGGGTCGAAAGAGGCCACTGAGACGTCATCGGGTTCATGATTTCATGGCTCCCGCACTGATTTCTGTGGCGGGGACTGCACCGTGAGGGTGGCCCCATCCGCACGGCCAGCAGCACGCGTCGCCGTCGTCGTCTGGGGAGGCCGTGGCGGGCCAGCTTGCTGCGAGCCTCTAGCCTCGGCAAAGCCAATCAAACTCTAAATGGTGGCTCTCCACTCATCCATCTGATCAGCTGCCGGCGGAAATCTCAATAGTAGATGGGCCCGCGCCATGGCCTTCGAAGCGGTGCTTGGCATTGGTGATGATGATGTAGACCACAACGTCGCCCAGCTCCTAACGGTGCCAACGGTGGCTGCCCCGGGTTCCCATCGCCGGGAGCCAGTCGCTGGAATGTCGTAGTGAGGAGGTGATGGCGCACGTGGGCCAACGACCTCGTTAGGAGCATTGGCCGTGCCATTTTGCCCCGGGGGTGGTGCATGTCCTGCGACCGCACCCATGGTGGGGGCAGCCGTAGGATTGCGATTCGCCTCAGGACGAGCATCAGCGTCGTGGCTATGCCCCTCAGTCGTGCCAAGAGGGACATAAGGAATAATATCTCTACTAGTACCTCACAGAGCATGGTCGCTGGGATGTTGTTGGGTGCTGCTCTTCTCCGTTGCCTCCCGCTCCTGCTTTGGCCGCGGGGGAGGTGGTGACAATGCCGCCTGCGCGGACCACGTCCCCCCAGCGCCCATGTCCTCATGCGCCCCCGCATTCCCTGCGGCATCGGCGGCCGTGGGCGGCGGGGCCTTTGAGGTGGACGGGTGAGCTGCGGCACCGGACTTCTTCTAGGGCGCCATAGTCGATGGAGCCATCAATGATGAAAATGGCGATGAAGAGGACACTTTTTTACGCTGTCGGGTTCGCGCAAGTGATCCCCCTACCCGGCACGCCGAAATGTCGTGGGAAACCATGACCACCTATGGGACCAAGGGCCCCTTTTGGTTCGATTGGGGGACGGACACATTGCAGAAAGAGCGGAGAAGCGTAACATAGCATGACAGAGATCACACGGGCAGTTATACCCAGGTTCGGGCCGACGTAAGGCGTAAAACTCTACTCTTGCTTTGGTGGATGGATGGCGGAAAGTGGTGAAGAAGCGCATCGCTCTTTGCCCGACAAGGTTGCCTCGAGGCGAGAGGAAGCTACGCGCGTATGAGTGTGAGGGGGTCCGAATTCTCTCTACAGTTGCCATGGGCCTCCTTTTATAGATTAAGGGGGCACCATAGTGGCAAATCAGTCATTACATACTGATTAGATAGCAAAAAATGCTATCATACCTAACTCTGCAGTCTGACATGGCACATTAAATGCGCTGCTTAATGTCACATCACAACTCGCCCGGCAGGCCCTACCGGTCTATTTTGTCAGCTTCGTGCCTGCTTGCTTGACACATCCCAGGACGGGTGTCACTTGGAGGTATCTCTGTAGAAAGTGGCTGCCATGTGGCAAATAGCAGCCACTTAGTCACTTTGCGGCTTGACACCACACTGATCGATGACTTACGTTGCTGTGAGGTGCTACAGTGGGGTGGTTTGCCTCCATGAGCCCTGGCAGGCCTGCCGGGACGATCTGAAAGCTTGCTTCCGGGGCAAACCCACCCTCGCTAGGCTCACCTTCCCGGCAAGGGAGGTTTTTCGCTTAGTTGTATCTTGTCTCTCTGGCTATTCTTGGTATTCTTGTGCTGCACATTGGTCCTTCAAAGAACTGATCACTTCTGCTTCAATCTGATCTTGGTGCTGTGATCTTGTTCTTGTGCCTGTGCACAGTCTGGGCAATGGACCCAGGGTATGTTCGACCTATGAGGTCCAGTGGTAACTTGATTTGAAGTTTCATGATCATCATCATTAGCTTCCTCTCTAGTTGGTGTAGGCATCACGGGAACATATTTCTCTTATGTGCTACTTTCCAAATTGAGAGAAGGTACAATTACCTCATCAAGTTCTACTTTCCTCCCACTCAGTTGTTTCGAGAGAAACTCCTTCTCTAGAAATGTTCCATTATTGGCAACAAAGATCTTGCCTTCGGATCTGTGGTAGAAGGTGTGCCCAATTGTTTCCTTAGGGTATCCTATGAAGACACACTTCTTCGATTTGGGTTCAAGCTTATTAGGCTGAAGCCTTTTGACATAAGTGTCACAACCCAAACTTTAAGAAACGACAAGTTAGGTTTCTTGCCAAACCATAGTTCATATGGTGTCGTCTCAACGGATTTAGACGATGCCCTTTTTAATGTGAATGCGGCTATCTCTAATCCATAACCCCAAAATGATAGTGGTAAATCACTAAGAGACATCATAGATCGCACCATATCTAATAAAGTACGGTTACGACATTCGGACGCACCATTACGCTGTGGTGTTCCAGGTGGCGTGAGTTGTGAAATAATTCAACATTGTTTTATTTGAAGGCCAAACTCATAACTCAAATATTCGCCTCCACGATCAGATCGTAGAAACTTAATTTTCTTATTACGATGATTCTCCACTTCACTCTGAAATTCTTTAAACTTTTCAAATGTTTCAGAGTCGTGTTTCCTCAAGTAGATATACCCATACTGTCGGGGATATATCCCGTGCTATGACCCGACCGGAAGTATGACCTGGCCGGACTTGGCGGCTCACAGAGACCAGGCGAGTATTTGGTGACTTACTGATGACCCCAATGGCAGGTCAGATGGATGACAAGGCCCAAGGCCCAGAAGGCCGGTTCATGTGATGGTGGGCCGGCTTAAGAGGAAGACATAAGGAATATTCTCCTACAAAGGAAACAATACTAGGACTCCACTTGTCATAGAGTAATCCTAATCCTACTAGGACTAGTCTTGTAACCCGCCCTTCAACTTATATAAGGAGGGGCAGGGCTCCCTAAAAGGAGGACAAGCAATAAGAAACAATCTCTAGGGCTAGACACAAAGGGGGAGCCGGCTTAACGGCGACTCCCCCATGATGATAGTGAGACCTAGCTACAAACATCATGTAGGGTTGTTACCGGATGATGTTTCCCGGGGCCCCAAGCTGTCTAAATCCTTGTCTTGTGTGTTGCGTCTCTCGTTCCGATCAACCCCTCTCAAGCTACTACAAAGATGTGTTGGCCTCACGACTAAGTCCTCACACTAGGACATCTGTCGTGACAAATCCACGACAGTTGGCGCCCACCGTGGGGCTTGCGCACGGTGGTGTTAAGTTCTTGAAGGAATTTTTTCAGGAATCAAAATAGTTCATGACATGTCAGATGGAAAAGAGCCGGCGCCTAAGATAACATCGACGAACCATCAGAACAAAATTTGGAAGATCGAGTTCAAGAGAAGCTAGGGTTTTGTCGTATGCATCGCCGAACGCGTCTGCAGCTATCGGTCAATCTGATGGATCGATGACTGCTGTAGAAATCTGTCTGCCCACGTGAAAATCAAGAAAGCAAAAAGGATAAAAAAGTGGATGACTACGACCCGGAGGAGGATTTCGTCTTCAACGCGAGGTCCAAGTCTTCCCCGGACCATCGAATCGCCGAGTCGTCTTGACTTCGAGACGCCGCCTCATCCTCGAGCTGACCTCGTGTTACCTCAGTGGAACCCACGGGTTTTTAGGCCGCCTGACCAAGCCCTCACGTCAAGCTGCCGAGCTTCGACGTCCGCCTTGGGTCGCCCCGTTTTGTCTCCATCACGGCCGCTCATGCCACGCCGGCCTCAGCCATCGCCGTTGAGCCGCACGCTCCGAGCCGCCGTCGTTCCTGCGACTCGGGTCTGCCTTCGAGCTAGCCGGCCTCCACCCTCACCGCTTCGGCCTTGCTCTGAGTCACTGGGAGGGCTACGCGCCGAGTCGCTTTAGGCTGTTGTCATTTTCTGCCAGAGTTTTGAGCCGCCCCTACAAAAGCTGACCTCACTTTCGCCTTGGCCTTGCTCCTTCGCCTTGGCTGCACCAAGCCACCACTCGCCACCTCTGTGGTGAGCTACCACGCCAAGGCCTCCCCCGCCGGCAGCACCCTTGCTATTGCACCACCTGAAATAGCTTGCCGCGAACGCCTCCTGGTCGTCGCCTCTTCGTCGAGCTTTAGTGACCACCTTGCCGGATCTTCCTTGCCTGCAAATTGGCCGAACAACATGGCCCGGCGCCGCATGCATGAGGCCGCCGCCTTGCCGCATCGCCTCAGCCACAGTGCCGCTCAAGTCACCTGACTCTGACCGCCGTGCCTTGCCCCTTCTGCCACGGATGCGCCGAGAGCTGCGGACGCCGGGCCGGCCCCGCAGCTGCCGCAAGTCGCTGCCGCGGGCTCGGCGTGAACCACTAAGATACCTCCACTTCGAACCTTCCCGCTGGCCTCTGCTGCAAAACCGTTATGGTTGGCTCCGGTCGTCAACACCACCTGGCCAAATCGCCGCACCTCTAGACCGCAGCTCCGGGGCTGTCGTCTCCACCTCGAACTGCCGCAAACCTCCAGCTTTGCCCCGGTCTTGAGCTGCTGCTCCTGCAAGGTTGCCTGGACGGTGCCTCTCCATCGCAGCAGGCCTGCCCCAACTCGCCTCTGCCGTGCGTTGCTGCCGCTCTGGGTCGCCGCTCCAGTGTTGAGTCGCAGCTTCCGACTTGCGCCTCTCACCGCTGCCTCTGCTGGCGTGGTCCGCTCCGTACTGTGCCGAGCTACTGACGCATGTGCGGCGTTGCAAGTCGCCAAGGATCAGGCTTTGAGGCTGAAAATATCAGCCGTGGAGTGTTCGTCTAGGATTAACTGAGCAAAGCAAATTCAGTGGCGGAGCAGTGCTAGTTAAGTACTATTTATGTAAAGACCAAGTTGACAGGGCACTTCAAAATTTTAAATCCTTCAAAACCACTACATGCATCCCAGGAAAGCATTGCTTATTTGGGTTGATTGCCTCAAGACTAGAGAAGATTCCTTCTGATGACCTTGGGCGATCAAAGCAAAGATGAGCATGCAATATTGAAATAATGATGGAGAGTTAAGGCAGGGACTACTTTGGTTGATTAAGCAGGACACCCAAGTGCTACTCATGGTGGTCGACGGAAAGTACCAGATGATATACGTAAATTCCAAGGCCGCGGCCTGGAAGCGCTGCCAGCAAAACTGCATGTGTTGCCGCATCAAGATATCAAATCATACCGATGTAAAAGGGGAGCACGCCCGGGCAAAGCGATTCACAGTCCATGTTAAGATGGCAGAATAAATTCATCGGAGATCGGAGTCTGTGAGAATGAGGGACACGACCCATTTAAAAACCAGATGGATGAGTGGTTATTTGTTTGGCTGTTAAGGCCATCACTCGGTCAAATTACCGAGCAATCACTTCATCCAAAAAATACATTAGGTGATACCCATCCTATCTATTTTATCTGTATACAGTAATTTTGTCTGTGAGCAATTACTTTGATCTGTATATTTTTATGTGCAGGATAATGATTCATTATAAGGATGGTGCCATGCTGTGTTTATGAAGTATGTGTTAGCATCATCATGCACCGGCGTCTGCGCCTGCTTGTTGTTGAACGGGTGTGCGCAAGCCGCCATCTGTAGAGCTCGATTTACATCAACATGACGCGGTTGATTCGCCCGTCCGCGCAGCTTATCGCGCCTGCGATTGACTGGCCTGTCCGCATGGGCTTACAACGCCGCGGCTGACTCGGCCATGATTAATTTTAGCGTCACCATGGTGATCATCAACTCCACGGCAGATAATTTCCAGCCTAACATATCAGGTGAAATCCATCCAACATATTTTTATATTATATATTGCTTTCTTTAAAAGAGCAATTACTTCGGTTTGCAAGTTGTCCCATGCAGGATTCAAACCGATCTATATCATGGTTAATATGAAGAATCTCAAGCCAACTCCTCAAGTCGCCTTGAGACCCGGGGGCCATGATGGCATGACTCGGCAAAATTGGCCAGTATCAATAAATCTAGAACTCTGGGTCATTGGAGGGAAAAAATAACCCGGCCCAGAGACTACTGCTATATTGATAAGAATTTAAAGGTCGTTAGAAAATTTCTGGTTCAAAATGAATAATGCCGGTTTAAAGTCCGGTTCAAGGTAAACCTGTCTCCCACAAAGCTTCGAAGCTCTCAATATCCGGTTTGAAATTCCGGCTTAAAAAATTCATCCCTCGCAAGTTCGAGTTTTCAGAAAAAATTACAGGGACCAAAGAGAGTTTGTTGCATAACACAACTCAAACATAGGCACCCGACGAGCACAACTCAGAAATATATCACTTGGGGGCTTCCGGCTTATTGAGCTAAGCTATGATTACCCTTTGATCCGGCTCATATCCACAGTTATAGGTCATTTGGGGGCTTCCTGTTTAAACATAGGTCGTATTCGAACCAAAGAGAACATAGCTGTCGGTACCCTCTTGATCGGCGCAATGCCAAACTCACTAGAGGACTTCTTGATCATATTCGAATCATAGCTTAACCCCTTTTGGGTCCGACTTTGACCGTATTCGAATCAAAGTCGTTAAAAAAACTCTCAAGGTCATTTGGGGGCTTCCTGTTCAAACATAGGTCGTATTCGAACCAAAGAGAACATAGCTGTCGGTACCCTCTTGACCGGTGCAACGCCAAAGCCACTAGGGACTACATGATTGTATTTGAATCTTAGCTTAACCCCTTTGGTCCGGTTTACTGATCGTATTCGAATCAGAAACCTCAAATTCTTCTTTCTATTTTGCTTAAGTTTTTTGAAAACAGTCTTTTGAGTTTGTCTTGAGACTTTTTGTTCATATCTGAAGCATATATGTGGTTTCGATTAACCCGGCTTGACTTTGGATGATAAGTTGCCATATATGACAATCCTAAAACATTTGGAAGTTTTTGGCTTCTAAAGATTGGGTTATCACCCTTACTGCACAGGTATCCTAAACCGGCAGTACAATTCAATATCACAGGAACCGGTTTTTCAAACTGGGTTATATTATTCAAATCTTTAATAGCCAACATGGCAGGATTTTTATCATGGTTATCAATAAACAATATTACAATTGAGGTTTTCAAAGTCGCTTCAGCGCAATGGATATTATTTTATCAATGGATATAATTTATTCTACAATGGAAGGAGTAGAATCGAGTCGCTGCAGGCTTATGACCTGACACTTGGGGGCTACATTATTCAAGTTGAGATTACATCAAATATGCAAGTCCCATGTCACTTCTAGCATGCACCATGGCACTTGGGGGCTAATGCAAAGTCATTTTTACTGGCCTTATTGAAGACCCGACTCATCACATTGTAATGAGCCGGCCCTTGGGGGCTACCAATTGCTCCTGTCAACAATTCAAGGTACACAAGTCTTAAATCCATTATATTGAAAGGTCCACTACTCAGTTGGAAGAGTACAAAGCTCTTAACCTTATAGACATGGGTTCGAGCCCCATGGAGAGGATTACAACATATGATATTCGTTTCAAGGAAATATATATAAAGTCCCAGCTCAATATTATCTTACTGAGCCGGCCCTTGGGGGCTACATGTTGCTGCTCAAGTCTACATCTACAAAGCCCCTGCTCATTATTGCATAATGACCCGGCCCTTGGGGGCTACACCAGTTGAAGTTTTTGTGAGCATAAGACAATCACAAGTCCCAGGTTGATGCAAGCATGACAACCCGGCACTTGGGGGCTACAGGTAACACGGATATAAGGAGAAATACTTTCAAATTCTCAACTTTGAGAAAATCAGATTGACCTGGCATCACCAATCATTATGACCCGGCGTCGGCAACAATTATGACTCGATGCCATCAATATTTACAAACTGGCAGTTTTGGTAATATTAAACCGGCAACTTCTACATCTTCAAACCGGCTGAATATCATATGAGTATTTCAAGACCAATATTTCTTAAGTTGGCGCTTTGGAAGCCGACTCAAGTGGATTATTCTTCACAATATTTCTCTACAAGAGACCAATGTCAGCAAATTGACCCTGAAGCTGGCCTATTGACCCGGACTTTTCAAAAGAAGTATCTGGATTTTTTTGCATTGACAAAGTTGAAACATATCTACTAAAGAAGATTTGCTATGAGATCATGGACATGTACATATCAACAAGGAAATTACAAGGACTTAACGATGATCAAATGCCGGCTCAGAAGAACCTTCGACCCGACATATAATCTATCAAAGTTGGTCTTGATTTGCAGGATCAGTTTAACACGGATAAATCCAAATTAAACTGGGGGCTAATGTCGGGGATATATCCCATGGTATGACCCGGCCGGACTTGGCGGCTCACAGAGACCCGACGAGTATTTTGTGACTTACTGATGACCCCAACGGCGGGTCAGATGGATGACAGGGCCCAAGGCCCAGAAGGCCGGTTCATGTGATGGTGGGCCGGCTTAAGAGGAAGACATAAGGAATATTCTCCTACAAAGGAAGCAAGACTAGGACTCCACTTGTCATAGAGTAATACTAATCCTACTAGGACTAGTCATGTAACTCGCCCTTCAACTTATATAAGGAGGGGCAGGGCTCCCTAAAAAGGAGGACAAGCAACAAGAAACAATCTCTAGGGCTAGACACAAAGGGGGAGCCGTCTTAACGGCGACTCCCTCGTGATGATAATGAGACCTAGCCACAAACAACATGTAGGGTTGTTACCGGATGATGCTTCCCGGGGCCCGAAGCTATCTAAATCCTTGTCTTGTGTGTTGCGTCTCTCGTCCCGATCAACCCCTCTCAAGCTACTACAAAGATGCATTGGCCTCACGACTAAGTCCTCACACTAGGACATCTGCCGTGACAAATCCACGACACATACCTACTCAAATCATCTATGAAGGTGAGAAAATAACGATACCCGCCGCATGCCTCAATACTCATTGGACCACATACATCGGTATGTATTATTTCCAATAAGTCATTAGCTCGCTCCATTGTTCCGGAGAACGGAGTTTTAGTCATCTTGCCCATGAGGCATGGTTCATAAGTATCAAATGATTCATAATCAAGTGATTCCAAAAGTCCATCCGCATGGAGTTTCTTCATGTGCTTTACACCAATATGACCTAAACGGCAGTGCCACAAATATGTTGCACTATCATTATCAACTTTGCATCTTTTGGCATCAATATTATGATTATGTGTATCACTACGATCCAGATTCAATAAACCCTTCACCTTGGGTGTATGACCACATAAGGTTTTATTCATGTAAACAGAACAACAATTATTCTCTGACTTAAATGAATAACCTTATTGCAATAAACATGATCTAATCATATTCATGCTCAACGCAAACACCAAATAACATTTATTTTAGGTTCAACACTAATCTTGAAGGTAGAGGGAGTGTGCGATGGTGATCGTATCAACCTTGGAATCTCTTCCACCACACATCGTCACTTCGCCCTTAACTAGTCTATGTTCATTCCGCAACTCCTGTTTCGAGTTACTAATCTCAGCAGCTGAACCTGTATCAAATACCCAGGGGCTACTGCGAACACTAGTAAGGTACACGTCAATAACATGTATATCAAATATACTTTTGTTCACTTTGCCATCCTTCTTATCCGCCAAGTATTTGGGGCAGTTCCACTTCCAGTGAGTAGTTACTTCGCAGTAGAATCACTCACTTTCAGGCTTGGGTCCAGCTTTGGGCTTTTTCATGGGAGTGAGAACTTGCTTGCCATTCTTCTTGAAGTTCCCCTTCTTTCCGTTGCCCTTTTTCTTGAAACTAGTGATCTTGTTAACCATCAACAATTGATGCTCTTTCTTGATTTCTACCTTCGCCAATTTCAGCATCGTGAAGATCTCGAGAATCGTTTTCATCATCCATTGCATATTATAGTTCATCACGAAGTTCTGGTAGCTTGGTGATAGTGACTAGATCACTCTGTCAATCACTATCTTATATGGAAGATTAACTCCCACTTGATTCAAGTGATTGTAGTACCCAGGCATTCTGAGCACATGTTCACTATCTGAGCTATTCTCGTCCATCTTGTAGGCAAAGTACTTGTCAGAGGTCTCATACCTCTTGTTGGGGATATGACTACCAGGAATGACCTGCCCAGGAGGGGCCGGGTCAATAGCAATGCGGGTTAACTAAAGGAAGCCCGAAGAGTACACAAGGTGACGGTTTATGATAATGTTTGTAGTAGGCAAAAGCCCAGAGGCGGCTTAAGGCCCATGAGTATAAACCACCATGTATGATAAGACTTGTAAAGTAAGGCATGTAAAAGACGTCACCAAGCCGGACACGTTGTATGAGCCGGCCGGGACTCTGTAGGCCGCAGGGCGTCAACCCGTGTATATAAGGGGACGACCCGACAGTGGCTTAGGGCAAGAAACAACAGATCGAGAGCCAAGCTAGCGTATTTCGCTCCTTGGTCATCGAAACCTAGCAATACCACAACAACTGGACTAGGCTTTACCTTCACCGCAAGGGGCCGAACCAGTATAAACCTCTCGTGTCCTTTTTCCCGGTTAACCCCTTTAAGCTTCCTAGTTGCGATGGCTCCACGACTAAGTCCTTTCACTAGGACATCTGCCGTGACAATTCCACGACACCTCTCGACATGGGGATGAGTCTGAAATACCAATTTCAGCTCTTTGAACATCTCATATGCTCTGTGGTGTTCAAAACATTTTTGAAGTCCCGGTTCTAAGCCGTAAAGCATGGCGCACTAAACTTTCAAGTAGTCATCATATAGAGCTTGCCAAACATTCATAACATCTGCATCTGCTCCTGCAACAGGTCTGTCACCTAGCGGTGCATCAAGGACATAATTCTTCTATGCAACAATGAGGATAATCATCAGATCATGGACCCAGTCCGCAACATTTCTATTATCATCTTTCAACTTAGTTTTCTCTAGGAACATATCAACAAATAGGGGAGCTACATCGTGAGCTATTGATCTACAACATAGATTTGCAAATACTATCAGGACTAAGTTCATGATAAATAAAGTTTAATTAATCAAATTACTAATGAACTCCCACTTAAATCAACATCCCTCAAGTTGTCTAAGTGTTACATGATCCAAATCAACTAACCCATGTCCGATCATCATGTGAGATGGGGTAGTCATCAATGGTGAACATCTCTATATTGATCATATCTACTATATGACAAATCTTCGACCTTTCAGTCTCCAGTGTTCTAAGGCCATGCCTGTATATGCTAGGCTCGTCAAGTTTAACCCAAGTATTCTGCATGTGCAAAACTATCTTACACTCGTTGTATGTGAACATGGAGTCTATCACACCTGATCATCATGTGGTGTCTCGAAACAACGAACTGTAGCAACAGTGCATACTCAGGGAGAACACTTTTATCTTGAAATTAAGTGAATGGATCATCTTATAATTCTACCGCCATTCTAAGCAAAATAAGATGCATAAAAGATAAACATCATATGCAATCAAAATATGTGTCATGATATGGCCATCATCATCTTGTGCTTTTGATCTCCATCTCCAAAGAATCATCACGATCTCCATCTTCACCGGCTCGACACCTTGATATACATCGTAGCGTCCTCGCATCGAGGTTGTCATGCCAACTATTGCTTCTACACCTATCGCTAATGCATAGTGATAAAGTAAATCAATTACATGGCGCTTACACTTCACACAATAAAGAGACAACCCTAAGGCTCCTATCGGTTGTCGATATTACAAAACATGATCACTTCATACACCAACATATATCATATCATATCTTCACCATATCACATCAGAACATGCCCTGTAAAAACAAGTTAGACATCATCTACTTTGTTGTTGCAAGTTTTATGTGGCTGCTACGGGCTTCTAGCAAGAATCGTTCTTACCTACGCATAAAACCACAATGGTGATTCATCAAGTTTGCTATTTTAACCTTCTTCAAGGACCGGCCGTAGTCAAATCCGATTCAAATAAAGTAGGAGAAATAGACACCCGCCAACCACCTTTATGCAAAACTAGTTGCATGTCAGTCGGTGGAACCGGTCTCATGTGCGTGGACATGCACTACACCACGCACTAGATTTCCCTACTGATGTGTGTTAGGAAAAGTCAATTTTACCAATAGACTGTTGGTCGGGAAAACTTCTATCTAACTGTTGGTCGGCAATACTAATGTATTGAGTCCAACTGGCAGTCGGCAATCCTGGAATGTTTCACGTTGGAATATCGGTCGGGAAAGCTCGTATCTCCATCAGACTGTTGGTCGGCGATTAAAGCCGACCGACTGTTCATTACCAATTGGGCCGGCCCGTCTTTGCGCGCCCACGGGCCGAAAACTTAGTGCCAAGACTCCTTCCTATTTTTTCATTCGCCCTTCAAAAGGTGCCACGACCAAATCCAAATCCCCCAAACCTAAATCCTCTCACACAATCCCTCCGCCGCCGCCCGCTAGCTAGCAACCCACACGCCGCCGACCACCCGTCGTCTCCAGCACGCCGTCACCTTTCTACTTCATCCTCCTGCACCCCCACTGCTTAGGCCCAGAACACTTCTAACCCTAGCTTGTGCGCTGGAGTTCGGGGAGAGGCCAAGGCGCGGTGGTGGACGCCGCCATCCCTCTCAGATCCGGGGCTGAGAGAGGGAGGGAAGGAGAGGTGGGTCACCTTCAAGAGAGAGCACTCGCACCCTCGCTCGTCAATCGTCACCCAGGGGCCGCCACCATCGCCGCCACGCCATGGGCTCCCTTGTTGGGGAACGTAGTAATTTCAAAATTTTCCTACGCACACGCAAGATCATGGTGATGCATAGCAACGAGAGGGGAGAGTGTTATCTACGTACCCACGCAGACCGACTGCGGAAGCGTTGACGCAACGTAGAGGAAGTAGTCGTACGTCTTCTCGATCCGACCGATCCAAGCACCGTTACTCCGGCACCTCCGAGTTCTTAGCACACGTACAGCTCGATGACGATCCCCGGGCTCCGATCCAGCAAAGCATCGGGGAGGAGTTTCGTCAGCACGATGGCGTGGCGACGATCTTGATGTTCTACCATCGCAGGGCTTCGCCTAAGCACCGCTACAATATGATCGAGGTGGAATATGGTGGCAGGGGGCACCACACACGGCTAAGGAACGATCTCAAGGATCAACTTGTGTGTCTAGAGGTGCCCCCTGCCTCCGTATATAAAGGAGCCAAGGGGGAGGGGGCCGCCGGCCAGGAGGAGGGCGCAGGAGGAGTCCTACTCCTACCGGGAGTAGGACTCCCCCCCCCCAATCCTAGTTGGACTAGGATTCCCCGAGGGGGAAAGAGAGAGAGGGGGGGCCGACCACCTCTCCTAGTCCTAATAGGACTAGGGGAGGGGGGAGGCGCGCGGCCACCTTGGGCTGCCCCTTTCTCCTTTCCACTAAAGCCCATTAAGGCCCATATGGCTCCCGGGGGGTTCCGGTAACCTCCCGGTACTCCGGTAAAATCCCGATTTCACCCGGAACACTTCCGATGTCCAAATATAGGCTTCCAATATATCAATCTTTATGTCTCAACCATTTCGAGACTCCTCTTCATGTCCGTGATCACATCCGGGACTCCGAACTAACTTCGGTACATCAAAATGCATAAACTCATAATAACTGTCATCGTAACGTTAAGCGTGCGGACCCTACGGTTCGAGAATAATGTAGACATGACTGAGACATATCTCCGGTCAATAACCAATAGAGGGACCTGGATGCCCATATTGGCTCCTACATATTCAATGAAGATCTTTATCGGTCAGACCGCATAACAACATACGTTGTTCCCTTTGTCATCGGTATGTTACTTGCCCAAGATTCGATCGTCGGTATCCAATACCTAGTTCAATCTCGTTACGGGCAAGTCTCTTTACTCGTTCCGTAATACATCATCTCACAACTAACATATTAGTTGTAGTGCTTGCAAGGCTTATGTGATGTGCATTACCGAGAGGGCCCAGAGATACCTCTCCGACAATCAGAGTGACAAATCCTAATCTCGAAATACGCCAACCCAACATGTACCTTTGGAGACACCTGTAATGCTCCTTTATAATCACCCAGTTATGTTGTGACGTTTGGTAGCACCCAAAGTGTTCCTCCGGCAAACGGGAGTTGCATAATCTCATAGTCATAGGAACATGTATAAGTCATGAAGAAAGCAATAGCAACATACTAAACGATCGGGTGCTAAGCTAATGGAATGGGTCATGTCAATCAGATCATTCAACTAATGATGTGACCTCGTTAATCAAATAACAACACTTTGTTCATGGTTAGGAAACATAACCATCTTTGATTAACAAGCTAGTCAAGTAGAGGCATACTAGTGACACTCTGTTTGTCTATGTATTCACACATGTATTATGTTTCCGGTTAATACAATTCTAGCATGAATAATAAACATTTATCATGATATAAGGAAATAAATAATAACTTTATTATTGCCTCTAGGGCATATTTCCTTCAGTCTCCCACTTGCACTAGAGTCAATAATCTAGATTACACAGTAATGATTCTAACACCCATGGAGCCTTGGTGCTGATCATGTTTTGCTCGTGGAAGAGGCTTAGTCAACGGATTTGCAACATTCAGATCCATATGTATCTTGCAAATCTCTATGTCTCCCACCTGGACTAGATCCTGGATGGAATTGAAGCGTCTCTTGATGTGCTTGGTTCTCTTGTGAAATCTGGATTCCTTTGCCAAGGCAATTGCACCAGTATTGTCACAAAATATTTTCATTGGACCCGATGCACTAGGTATGACACCTAGATCGGATATGAACTCCTTCATCCAGACTCCTTCGTTCGTTGCTTCCGAAGCAGCTATGTACTCCGCTTCACATGTAGATCCCGCTACGACGCTTTGTTTAGAACTACACCAACTGACAGCTCCACCGTTTAATGTAAACACGTATCCGGTTTGCGATTTAGAATCGTCCGGATCAGTGTCAAAGCTCGCATCAACGTAACCTTTTACGATGAGCTCTTTGTCACCTCCATATACGAGAAACATATCCTTTGTCCTTTTCAGGTATTTCAGGATGTTCTTGACCGCTGTCCAGTGATCCACTCCTGGATTACTTTGGTACCTCCCTGCTAAACTTATAGCAAGGCACACATCAGGTCTGGTACACAGCATTGCATACATGATAGAGCATATGGCTGAAGCATAGGGAACATCTTTCATTTTCTCTCTATCTTCTGCAGTGGTCGGGCATTGAATCTGACTCAACTTCACACCTTGTAACACAGGCAAGAACCCTTTCTTTGCTTGATCCATTTTGAACTTCTTCAAAATCTTGTCAAGGTATGTGCTTTGTGAAAGTCCAATTAAGCGTCTTGATCTATCTCTATAGATCTTTATGCCTAATATGTAAGCAGCTTCACCGAGGTCTTTCATCGAAAAACTCTTATTCAAGTATCCCTTTATGCTCTCCAGAAATTCTATATCATTTCCAATTAGTAATATGTCATCCACATATAATATCAGAAATGCTACAGAGCTCCCACTCACTTTCTTGTAAATACAGGCTTCTCCGAAAGTCTGTATAAAACCAAATGCTTTGATCACACTATCAAAGCGTTTATTCCAACTCCGAGAGGCTTGCACCAGTCCATAAATGGATCGCTGGAGCTTGCACACTTTGTTAGCTCCCTTTGGATCGACAAAACCTTCTGGTTGCATCATATACAACTCTTCTTCCAGAAATCCATTTAGGAATGTAGTTTTGACATCCATTTGCCAAATTTCATAATCATAAAATGCGGCAATTGCTAACATGATTCGGACAGACTTAAGCATCGCTACGGGTGAGAAGGTCTCATCGTAGTCAACCCCTTGAACTTGTCAAAAACCTTTTGCGACAAGTCGAGCTTTGTAGATAGTAACATTACCGTCAACGTCAGTCTTCTTCTTGAAGATCCATTTATTCTCAATCGCTTGCCGATCATCGGGCAAGTCAACCAAAGTCCATACTTTGTTCTCATACATGGATCCCATCTCAGATTTCATGGCTTCAAGCCATTTTGCGGAATCTGGGCTCACCATCGCTTCTTCATAGTTCGTAGGTTCATCATGATCTAGTAGCATGACTTCCAGAACAGGATTACCGTACCATTCTGGCGCGGATCTCACTCTGGTTGATCTACGAGGTTCAGTAGTATCTTGATCTGAAGTTTCATGATCATTATCATTAGCTTCCTCACTAACTGGTGTAGGTGTCACTGAAACAGTTTTCTGTGATGTACTACTTTCCAGTAAGGGAGCAGGTACAGTTACCTCGTCAAGTTCTACTTTCCTTCCACTCACTTCTTTCGAGAGAAACTCCTTCTCTAGAAAGTTTCCAAATTTAGCAACAAAAGTCTTGCCTTCGGATCTGTGATAGAAGGTGTATCCAATAGTTTCCTTTGGATATCCTATGAAGACACATTTCTCCGATTTGGGTTCGAGCTTATCAGGTTGAAGCTTTTTGACATAAGCATCGCAGCCCTAAACTTTCAGAAACGACAACTTTGGTTTCTTGCCAAACCACAGTTCATAAGGCGTCGTCTCAACGGATTTTGATGGTGCCCTATTTAACGTGAATGCGGCCGTCTCTAGAGAGTATCCCCAAAACGATAGCGGTAAATCAGTAAGAGACATCATAGATCGCACCATATCTAGTAAAGTATGATTACGACGTTCGGACACACCATTACGCTGTGGTGTTCCGGGTGGCGTGAGTTGCGAAACTATTCCACAATTTTTCAAATGTACACCAAACTCATAACTCAAATATTCTCCTCCACGATCAAATCGTAGAAACTTTATTTTCTTGTTACGATGATTTTCAACTTCACTCTGAAATTCTTTGAACTTTTCAAATGTTTCAGACTTGTGTTTCATTAAGTAGATATACCCATATCTGCTTAAGTCATCTGTGAAGGTGAGAAAATAACGATATCCGCCACGAGCCTCAATATTCATCGGACCACATACATCTGTATGTACGATTTCCAACAAATCTGTTGCTCTCTCCATAGTACCGGAGAACGGTGTTTTAGTCATCTTGCCCATGAGGCACGGTTCGCAAGTACCAAGTGATTCATAATCAAGTGGTTCCAAAAGTCCATCAGTATGGAGTTTCTTCATGCGCTTTACACCGATATGACCTAAACGGCAGTGCCACAAATAAGTTGCACTATCATTATCAACTCTGCATCTTTTGGCTTCAACATTATGAATATGTGTATTACTACTATCGAGATTCAATAAGAATAGACCACTCTTCAAGGGTGCATGACCATAAAAGATATTACTCATATAAATAGAACAACCATTATTCTCTGATTTAAATGAATAACCGTCTCGCATTAAACAAGATCCAGATATAATGTTCATGCTCAACGCTGGCACCAAATAACAATTATTTAGGTCTAATACTAATCCGGAAGGTAGATGTAGAGGTAGCGTGCCGACCGCGATCCCACGTGCATCGTCACCTCGTCCTTAGCCCATCTTCGCTTAATCCGTAGTCCCTATTTCGAGTTGCAAATATTAGCAACAGAACCAGTATCAAATACCCAGGTGCTACTGCGAGCATTGGTAAGGTACACATCAATAACATGTATATCACATATACCTTTGTTCACCTTGCCATCCTTCTTATCCGCCAAATACTTGGGACAGTTCCGCTTCCAGTGACCAGTCTGCTTGCAGTAGAAGCACTCAGTTTCAGGCTTAGGTCCAGACTTGGGTTTCTTCTCTTGAGCAGCAACTTGCTTGCCGTTCTTCATGAAGTTCCCCTTCTTCTTCCCTTTGCCCTTTTTCTTGAAACTAGTGGTCTTATTAACCATCAACACTTGATGCTCCTTCTTGATTTCTACCTCCGCAGCTTTCAGCATTGCGAAGAGCTCGGGAATAGTCTTGTTCATCCCTTGCATATAATAGTTCATCACAAAGCTCTTGTAGCTTGGTGGCAGTGATTGGAGAATTCTGTCAATGACGCAATCATCTGGAAGATTAACTCCCAATTGAATCAAGTGATTATTATACCCAGACATTTTGAGTATATGCTCACTGACAGACTGTTCTCCTCCATCTTGCAGCTATAGAACTTATTGGAGACTTCATATCTCTCAATCCGGGCATTTGCTTGAAATATTAACTTCAACTCCTGGAACATCTCATATGCTCCATGACGTTCAAAACGTCGTTGAAGTCCCGATTCTAAGCCGTAAAGCATGGCACACTGAACTATCGAGTAGTCATCAGCTTTGCTCTGCCAGACGTTCATAACATCTGGTGTTGCTCCAGCAGCAGGCCTGGCACCCAGCGGTGCTTCCAGGACGTAATTCTTCTGTGCAGCAATGAGGATAATCCTCAAGTTACGGACCCAGTCCGTGTAATTGCTACCATCATCTTTCAACTTTGCTTTCTCAAGGAACGCATTAAAATTCAACGGAACAACAGCACGAGCCATCTATCTACAATCAACATAAACAAGCAAGACACTATCAGGGACTAAGTTCATGATAAATTTAAGTTCAATTAATCATATTACTTAAGAACTCCCACTTAGATAGACATCCCTCTAATCCTCTAAGTGATCACGTGATCCAAATCAACTAAACCATGTCCGATCATCACGTGAGATGGAGTAGTTTCATTGGTGAACATCACTATGTTGATCATATCTACTATATGATTCACGCTCGACCTTTCAGTCTCCGTGTTCCGAGGCCATATCTGTATATGCTTGGCTCGTCAAGTATAACTTGAGTATTCCGCGTGTGCAACTGTTTTGCACCCGTTGTATTTGAACATAGAGCCTATCACACCCGATCATCACGTGGTGTCTCAGCACGAAGAACTTTCGCAACGGTGCATACTCAGGGAGAACACTTCTTGATAACTTAGTGAGAGATCATCTTATAATGCTACCGTCAATCAAAGCAAGATAAGATGCATAAAAGATAAACATCACATGCAATCAATATAAGTGATATGATATGGCCATCATCATCTTGTGCCTGTGATCTCCATCTTCGAAGCACCGTCATGATCACAATCGTCACCGGCGCGACACCTTGATCTCCATCGTAGCATCGTTGTCGTCTCGCCAATCTTATGCTTCTACGACTATCACTACCGCTTAGTAATAAAGTAAAGCATTACATCGCGATTGCATTGCATACAATAAAGCGACAACCATATGGCTCCTGCCAGTTTCCGATAACTCGGTTACAAAACATGATCATCTCATACAATAAAATTTAGCATCATGTCTTGGCCATATCACATCACAACATGCCCTGCAAAAACAAGTTAGACGTCCTCTACTTTGTTGTTGCAAGTTTTACGTGGCTGCTACGGGCTTAAGTAAGAACCAATCTCACCTACGCATCAAAACCACAACGATAGTTTGTCAAATAGACTCCGTTTTAACCTTCGCAAGGACCGGGCGTAGCCACACTCGGTTCAACTAAAGTTGGAGAGACAGTCGCCCGCAAGCCACCTATGTGCAAAGCACGTCGGGAGAAGCGGTCTCGCGTAAGCGTACGCGTAATGTTGGTCCGGGTCGTCTCGTCCAACAATACCGCCGAACCAAAGTATGACATGCTGGTAGGCAGTATGACTTATATCGCCCACAACTCACTTGTGTTCTACTCGTGCATATAACATCAAACCATAAAACCTAGGCTCGGATGCCACTGTTGGGGAACGTAGTAATTTCAAAATTTTCCTATGCACACGCAAGATCACGGTGATGCATAGCAATGAGAGGGGAGAGTGTTATCTACGTACCCACGCAGACCGACTGCGGAAGCATTGACGCAACATAGAGGAAGTAGTCGTACGTCTTCTCGATCCGACCGATCCAAGCACCGTTACTCCGGCACCTCCGAGTTCTTAGCACACGTACAACTCGATGACGATCCCCGGGCTCCGATCCAGCAAAGCGTCGGGGAGGAGTTTCGTCAGCACGACGGCGTGGTGACGATCTTGATGTTCTACCGTCGCAGGGCTTCGCCTAAGCACCGCTACAATATGATCGAGGTGGAATATGGTGGCAGGGGGCACCACACACGGCTAAGGAACAATCTCAAGGATCAACTTGTGTGTCTAGAGGTGCCCCCTGCCTCCGTATATAAAGGAGCCAAGGGGGAGGGGCCCGCCGGCCAGGAGGAGGGCGCAGGAGGAGTCCTACTCCTACCGGGAGTAGGACTCCCCCCCCAATCCTAGTTGGACTAGGATTCCCCGAGGGGGAAAGAGAGAGAGGGGGGCCGGCCACCTCTCCTAGTCCTAATAGGACTAGGGGAGGGGGGAGGCGCGCGGCCACCTTGGGCTGCCCCTTTCTCCTTTCCACTAAAGCCCATTAAGGCCCATATGGCTCCCGGGGGGTTCCGGTAACCTCCCGGTACTCCGGTAAAATGCCGATTTCACCCGGAACACTTCCGATGTCCAAATATAGGCTTCCAATATATCAATCTTTATGTCTCAACCATTTCGAGACTCCTCTTCATGTCCGTGATCACATCCGGGACTCCGAACTAACTTCGGTACATCAAAATGCATAAACTCATAATAACTGTCATCGTAACGTTAAGCGTGCGGACCCTACGGTTCGAGAATAATGTAGACATGACTGAGACATATCTCCGGTCAATAACCAATAGAGGGACCTGGATGCCCATATTGGCTCCTACATATTCAACGAAGATCTTTATCGGTCAGACCGCATAACAACATACGTTGTTCCCTTTGTCATCGGTATGTTACTTGCCCAAGATTCGATCGTCGGTATCCAATACCTAGTTCAATCTCGTTACGGGCAAGTCTCTTTACTCGTTCCGTAATACATCATCTCACAACTAACATATTAGTTGTAGTGCTTGCAAGGCTTATGTGATGTGCATTACCGAGAGGGCCCAGAGATACCTCTCCGACAATCAGAGTGACAAATCCTAATCTCGAAATACGCCAACCCAACATGTACCTTTGGAGACACCTGTAATGCTCCTTTATAATCACCCAGTTATGTTGTGACGTTTGGTAGCACCCAAAGTGTTCCTCCGGCAAACGGGAGTTGCATAATCTCATAGTCATAGGAACATGTATAAGTCATGAAGAAAGCAATAGCAACATACTAAACGATCGGGTGCTAAGCTAATGGAATGGGTCATGTCAATCAGATCATTCAACTAATGATGTGACCTCGTTAATCAAATAACAACACTTTGTTCATGGTTAGGAAACATAACCATCTTTGATTAACAAGCTAGTCAAGTAGAGGCATACTAGTGACACTCTGTTTGTCTATGTATTCACACATGTATTATGTTTCCGGTTAATACAATTCTAGCATGAATAATAAACATTTATCATGATATAAGGAAATAAATAATAACTTTATTATTGCCTCTAGGGCATATTTCCTTCATTCCTCCGATTTGCGCTCGCCGATTCATTTGAAGAAGGATATGGCCGTTGACTGCTGGTGCTTCCCTTCCCCGGCCAGTGAGTGTTCTTTTCACTCTCCTCTCCCTCTCCACCCATCCCCAATCGGTGCCGCTGTTGATTTATTTGATTTTCCCTTTTCAGTTCAGATCAGCCATGACTTGGGATAGTACTTCTATCCAGCAAGCAGAGTTTTGGATGTGAGCTCCAGCTCAAGCAGAGCATCAAAAACAGGGGCTCTATCTGCTAATGGGGTAGCCGGAAATGCAGTCTAAGAGATACATCTCGTGTGATTTCTGGATATGAGAACTTGAGAAGAACAAGCTTGATGCTATTATTGGAAAAAATAATCTACTCTACAGGTATTCCTTTCAGTAGTGTTGCCAGAAACCTTAATTAGCTACTGTTTTTTATGAACTGGTTGTGATTGATTTGAGAACTTTAGAGCTTGTGAGTTGTAATTTGTGATGTTTGAACCCTTGCCAGACTATCAAATTATGATATGTCTGCCTGAAGGTCAATACAAGGGTAATCATCATATGAAAATTCATTACTTTATATATATAGAAAAATGTATCCACATATCTGTGCTTTGAGATGAGGGACAACCCCAAGAACTAGCTTCAGGTTCCGCAAAAAGTCCAAATAATCATACTAATGTTTCAGACTTTTATTTAAGCATTTAGAATTCTGGCAAACATAGGACTATATTAAACTTAGTTCAGTTTTTTCTGGAATGAAGATAAAGTACATATCTAGCAGTTTGTATTTATACAATCATGCTTCTATAGATTTTACAGTTTTATATTCTCTTTAAATTTGCTTCAGCTGTTCTATAACTTCCAGAATAGTTCATGTATCCCATATTTTTCCAGGATTCTTCTTTGCATCCCATACACATAGACGGAGTGGGAGGCTGCCGCAGCGGTGCTGGACTTGGAGCCCAAGCCATCCGCTGCCGCCAACAGGTTGCACGTATTCGCGGAAATCACCAAAACTGTGATGTCTGTATAGAAAATCAGTGTTTTCTTGGTTCATATCCTATCTGAAACTTGGAATGTTGATTGTTAGGCACAACTTAACTTTCACAGTAGCCTACATATTCTTCTGCTCACAAACAAGGCAAAACACGCACCATAGAATGCTGGGAGAACATTGATTTATTTTGCTCTTCGTACTTTTATTAGATAAGCCACATTGCAAGGAGAATATGGATTTATGTTGCTCTTCCTACTATTATTAGATAGGCCACATTCTTTTTGTATGATTCATGCATTTGTTGCTAACAGTATGGTTATGTAAATTCAACATTGATGTTTAATGTTATTACATGATTTACACAAAGCTGGTATTCATATTACATGAGATGTTGGAGGTGCTGACAGTATGATGCCTTCAGAATTGGCTCTCAGAACTTTCAACCAAGATTAGAGCTAGCATACAGTTTGCAGTTTATAGTCGTACTCATACTCAATGAGTCCCTACCTCGGCTTCTAGGCAAGATATTCTTTAATTTTAGGTAAGCTCTAATTTGTAAAGCATTATTGCAGCTTTTAGAAACTCTGAATCTCAGATTTATTGAGATATTGAAATCCCAGTTTGAGATTCATCGAGATAAGGAGATCTTATTCGACCATGTAATTTAAATCTTATTCCAATGAGTATTGTTGATTGTCGTTTTTAACAATATTACTCAACTTATGGTCACTTCCCTATGTTTAGTTCAGCGCCATTCTTTTCTCTTATTCGTTTTGGTAAAAAGAAATCTCTCACTATCAAATGTATTATGTCATCCTTTTTTGCTCAGCAGCAGTAAATTTCATAGAGGTGATGTAATATATAATGTCATTATTGATGTAGAAGTTGCAGAAGTGTAATGCTGACTCTACACGAATGATTATTATCCCTACATGCATAACATATTATAAAGACATCTTCCTATGTGCCCCTTTTGTAAGGATGCATGCTGACGTGTGCACATCGTTTAGAGCTTGTTTTGGTGCATCTTTTATCCTGCTTCAGCTGGTTAGCCTGAATCCTCTTTTCTCCTGTTTCAGTTGATTAGCAACCAGTATTGTTCAGGAATTTTGAGTGGCACACATCCTGGTCTGGTGAGCCGATGACCAGACATCATTTGTCAAGGTTTGTGCACATTGAAAACTCTTGCTGTGGATATGAATGGTGTTCATCGCAAACTGATGTAGCTTCTTAATATGAGTACTATATTAGATTGATCCTTTTGAATTAAGTTGATGTAAAATTATTTCTTCAACCCGTGCTCTCTCAGCCTCTTCTCTCTTTTTTCATTGTAACTTATATATACATAGGGAGCTGACCTTCATGCACCACTCAGGCACCACATCTGGCCACTAACATCACGTCTAGGCACTAGCTCACTCCCACTCACACAACTAACTCCATGCACTTAGTAATCCCTACATGCATGCATGTCCACTTGCACAGCTCCACTCAACGGCCACACACCTGGTCAGCGGCCATGTAGATAACAAACTAACTAACTTGCCTATTCTCCTCTAGCTATTCCAGTCGTCAAGCGCCTTGCCGCTTCACATGGCGTGCTACATCATACAGCACCGCGGCTTCACGCCGCCATCGGCATCTCACCATGCTCGCCGCATCGCACGGCAGCCTGGTATCTCGCCTCCTCCATGCACTTGATTTAAGCTTCGACGACTAGATACTCCTTTACCATCTATGTTACATGCCTAACGAAAGCAAACTAAGTATGCAGATACAAAATATAAAGATTAGTGCGAACAATCTCAACCGAGGTTCAACGTTAGTGTTAACACATGATTATTGAATTCTCTGTATTTATTACTATTTGTATTTTTGGGAATGTGATGATCCTGTATGTTGTTATTTTGGCACTGTAGTATAGTTTCTAATAGTGTATTATAATTTAGAATTGATTAACGTTTGCAGGAAGCAAAAAGGACTACACTCACAGGGAACCATGAAGCCAACGATCCACGTCAACTAGATGTTTTAGCTTTCATTTTGTACAACTGATGTCTCATACTTGCATCTTTTGGTTGTCCTTTTGTAAACCTGATTATGGTTTCTTGGTGGTTTTGTTTAGAACAGGTTGAAGTGTATGTATGTGGCAATTAGTTAATGGAATAAAAAATGTTTGGTGCTCCCGATTTGAGCTTGACGTATGGTGTTTGGGTGATTATGCTTAGAACACATGAACTATATGTATGTGACAATCAGTACCATATGTTAATTAAAGTTGTGGTTGGCTAAAAAAATGTTGATGAACTATTGTTCGGCAAAAGAAAACCGCATCTGATTGTTGGTCGGCAAAACAAACGTCGTCTGATTGTCGGTTGGGAAAGCCTACTGCTAGGCCCAAGAGAATGTTGGTTGGGAAATAATACCATGTCCAATAAACGGTTGGGAAAGGCCCGTTGCTGCCCTAACAGACTATTGGTCGGAAAGGCCCACGGTAGGCCCAACAGGCTGTCTGTCGGGAAAGATATATCATAGCCATCAAGCAGTCAGTCGGGAAAACTATGTCGGTTGGGAAAGGGTTTTCCCGTCTGGACTTTCCCCAACAGACAAGGTTGGTCGGCAACAATTTTTCCCGACCGACTGTCTGTTGGAAGAAGTTGTATTCCCCACCAACCTGGGTGTTGGGGATGTAGTGCTGTGGTGTAGTGATGTATGGTTGGTTCGGGCCGCTTCATCCCATAATACCGTCGAATCAAAATAAGACGTTGGTGGTAAGTAGTATGACTATCACCTCCCACAACTCTTTGTGTTTTACTTATGCATATCATCTATGCATACACCTGGCTCATGATGCCACTGTTGGGAATCGTTGCATGGAAAACAACAAAAATTCTATGCAGGCACAATGATCTATCCATGGAGATGCATAGCAATGAGAGAGGGAGAGTGTGCCTACGTATCCTCGTAGACCATAAGTGCAAGTGTTTCACAACACGGTTGACATAGTCGAACTTTCTTCGCGCTCCAACCGATCTAGTACCGAATGCACGACACCTCCGTGTTCTGCACACGTTCAGCTCGGTGACGTCCTCTGCCTTCTTGATCCAACAAGACAACGAGGTAGTAGATGAGTTCCGGTAGCACGATGGCGTGGTGACGCTGATGGTGATGTGATCTCCGTAGGGCTTCGCCTAAGCACTATGAAAATATGACCGAGGGAGTAAACGGTGGACGGGGGCGCCACACATGGCTAAGACAATGTTGTGTCCTTCTGTGGCGCTCCCTCCCCACTTATATATAGGTGCGAGGGAGGGAGGAGCAGACAAAGGAGGCGCCCAAGTAGGAGGAATCCTACTTGGGGTCCCTCCCAAGCCGCGCCTGCTTTCCTTATTTGGAGTGCGGGGAAAGGCAGGGGAGGGTGGTGATACATCTCCAATGTATCTATAATTTTTGATTGTTCCATGCTATTATATTATCTGTTTTGGATGTTAATGGGCTTTTTTTACACTTTTATATTATTTTTGGGACTAACCTATTAACCGGAGGCCCAACCCAAATTGATGTTTTTTTCCTATTTCAATGTTTCGTAGAAAAGGAATATCAAACGGAGTCCAAACGGAATGAAACCTTCGGGAATGTGATTTTTGGAACACATGTGATCCAGAGGACTTGGAGTGGATGTCAAGCAATCAATGAGGTGGCCATGGGGCAGGGGGCGCGCCTACCCCCTGGGCGCGCCCTCCCCCTCATGGGCCCCTCGTAGCTCCACCGGCCTACTTCTTCCTCCTATATATGTTCACATACCCCGCAAACATCTAGGAGCAGCACGAAACCCTATTGCCACCGCCGCAACCTTCTGTACCTAAGAGATCCCATCTTGGGGCCTTTTCCGGAGCTCCGCCGGAGGGGGCATTGATCACAGAGGGCCTCTACATCAACTCCATGGCCCCTCCGATGATGGGTGTGTAGTTTACCTCAGACCTACGGGTCCATAGCAAGTTGCTAGATGGCTTATTCTCTCTCTTTGGATCTCAATACAAAGTTCTCCTCGATTCTCTTGGAGATCTATTCGATGTAACTCTTCTTTTTGCGGTGTGTTTGTCGAGATCCGGTGAATTGCGGGTTTATGATCCAGATTATCTATGAACAATATTTGAATCTTCTTTAAATTGTTTTATGTATGATTGGTTTATCTTTGCAAGTCTCTTCGAATTATCAGTTTGGTTTGGCCTACTAGATTGATATTTCTTGCAATGCGAGAAGTGCTTAGCTTTGGGTTCAATCTTGCGGTGCTCGATCCCAGTGACAGAAAGGGAAACGACACGTATTGTATTGTTGCCATCGAGGATAAAAAGATGGGGTTTATATCGTATTGCATGAGTTTATCCCTCTACATCACGTCATCTTGCTTAAGGTGTTACTCTGTTCTTATGAACTTAATACTCTAGATGCATGCTGGATAGCGGTCGATGTGTGGAGTAATAGTAGTAGATGCAGGCAAGAGTCGGTCTACTTGTCACGGACGTGATGCCTATATACATGATCATGCCTAGATATTCTCATAATTATTCACTTTTCTATCAAATTGCTCGACAGTAATTTGTTCACCAACCGTAATACTTATGCTATCTTGAGAGAAGCCACTAGTGAAACCTATGGCCCCAGGTCTATTTTCCATCATACAAGTTTCCAATCTATTTTATTTTGCAATCTTTACTTTCAATCTATATCATAAAAATACCAAAAATACTTATCTTATTATTATCATCTCTATCAGATCTCACTCTTGCAAGTGGCCGTGAAGGGATTGACAACCCCTTTATCACGTTGGTTGCGAGGTTCTTATTTGTTTTTGTAGGTACGAGGTGACTTGCGCATGGTCTCCTACTGGATTGATACCTTGGTTCTCAAAAACCGAGGGAAATACTTACGCTGCTGAAAGTGCGTTATATCGACTAGAGGGGGGTGAATAGGCGATTTTTATGAAATTCTTCACTGAGGAATTTGCCGATGAGGAAATTCCTTAGCGAAGAACTTCTAGCAGCGGAATAAATACTCAAAAGTAAACACAACAGAATACAAGCATGTTCATCATGATGAAATGAAGACAGGCACAGAGTACAGGTAGCGTAAGCACAGGATAACACAGTATGAAGACAAACAGACTAAGGAAATTGAACTGAGGAAATTGAGAATGTCTTCAGTCAAAGTCTTCAAACACAGATATGAACAAGCACACTACACAGTTATGAGGAAATGAAAGAGCTGAGGAAATAGAACCAGTAAGCTTGGTGAGGACAATGATTTGGTAGACCAGTTCCAACTGCTGTCTCAGTTGTACGTCTGGTTGGAGCGGCTGAGTATTTAAACTCGAGGACACACAGTCCTGGACACCTAGTCCTGAACACGCAGCTCAGGACACCCAGTCCTCACCGTATTCTCCTTGAACTAAGGTCACACAGACCTCGTCCAATCACTCGTGGTAAGTCTTCAGGTGACTTCCGAACCTTCACAAACTTGGTCACTCGGCGATCCACAATTCCTCTTGGATGCTCTAGACCATGATGCCTAACCGTCTGGTAGAAGCACAGTCTTCAAAGGTAACAAGCGTCAGATCCACGCAGGATCAATCTCTTCAGTGATGCTCAATCACTTGGGGTTTGTAGGTGTTTGGGTTTGGGTTTTTCCTCACTTGATGATTTTCGCTCAAAGTCTTCGGAGGATGGGTTGCTCTCAAATGACAAGTGTCAGTTTCTCTCGGAGCAGCCAACCAGCTAGTGGTTGTAGGGGGCGGCTATTTATAGCCTAGGGAGCAGCCCGACATGATAAGACATAAATGCCCTTCAATGATATGACCGTTAGGTGGATAGATATTTTGGGACAGCTGGCGCATAGCACAGCAACGGTCAGAATTTTGAGTAGCAAAATCCTCAGGGCTATCATGTTCCTCACTGTGTAGGCAATCCGCACTGGCGAATTCCTAACTCCTCAGTCAGAACAAATTCCTCAGAGACCAGAAGAACTTCGTCTCTGTCACTGAAGAAATTGACTGAACTGTATGAGATTTCCAATGGCTTCACTTGAAGGGATTGGTAGGTGTAGGATTTTGAGTTGAGCATCACATGGAAATTTTTCCTTAGTATTTCCTCGACCCCCTTTAACAGTACGGTGTTTCCTATGACTCAAGAAAGAGAAAATGAAACTACGAAAACAAAAGTCTTCACGCTTCATGTTCCTCGAATGAATACCAAGTCTTCATGGTCACACCAATTTCTTCACTTTAAAAGTCTTCAAAAAGTCTTCAGAGATCCAAAGTCTTCAGTCGAAGAACTTCATTTTTAGGGGTCGACTTTCTCTGTAAATATCAAACTCCTCATAGACTTATAGACCTGTGTACACTCACAAACGCATTAGTCCCTTAACCTATAAGTCTTCAATACACCAAAATCACTAAGGGGCACTAGATGCACTTATAGCTGCTTTACTGCACCACCCTTTCCTCTTCAAGGGAAAACCAACGCAGTGCTCAAGAGGTAGCAAGAAGGATTTCTGGCACCGTTGTCGGGGAGATCTACACCAAGTCAAGACATACCAAGTACCCATCACAACTCTTATCGTTCGCATTACATTATTTGTCATTTGCCTCTCGTTTTCCTCTCCCCCACTTCACCCTTGCCGTTTTATTCGCCCTCTCTTTTCCGTTCGCCTCTTTTTCGTTTACCTCTTTTGTCTTTTTCTTGTTTGCTCGTGTGTTGGGTTACTTGGTTGTCATGATGGCTCAAGATAATAATAAATTGTGTGACTTTGCCAATACCAACAATAATGATTTTATTAGCACTCCGATTTCTCCTCTTACCGATGTTGAATCTTGTGAAATTAATACTACTTTGCTGAATCTTGTCATGAAAGATCCGTTTTCTGGCCTTCCTAGTGAAGATGTCGCTACCCATCTAAACAACTTTGTTGATTTGTGTGATATGCAAAAGAATAAAGATGTGGACAACGATATTGTTAAACTTAAGCTATTTCCATTTTCGCTTAGAGATCGTGCTAAAGCTTGGTTTTCGTCTTTGCCTAAAAATAGTATTGATTCATGGAATAAGTGCAAAGATGCTTTTATCTCTAAGTATTTTCCTCCCGCTAAGATCATCTCTCTTAGACAAGATATTATGAATTTTAAGCAACTTGATCATGAACATGTTGCACAATGTTGGGAGAGGATGAAATTAATGATACGTAATTGCCCTACACATGGTTTGAATTTATGGATGATTATACAAAAAATTTACGCCGGATTGAATTTTGCTTCTAGAAATCTTTTAGATTCGGCCGCAGGAGGCACTTTTATGGAAATCACTTTAGGAGAAGCTACCAAACTCCTAGATAATATTATGGTTAATTATTCTCAATGGCACACTGAAAGATCTACTAGTAAAAAGGTGTTTGCAATTGAAGAGATTACTATTTTGAGTGGAAAGATTGATGAACTTATGAAATTATTTGCTAATAAGAGTGCTCCTACTGATCCTAATTACATGCCTTTGTCTACTTTGATTGTGAATAATAATGAATCCATGGATGTGAATTTCGTTGGTAGGAACAATTTTGGTAATAACGCGTATAGAGGTAATTTAATTCTAGGCCGTTTCCTAGTAATTCCTCTAATAATTATGGTAATTCCTACAACAATTCTTATGGAAATTATAATAAGATGCCCCCTGATTTTTAATCTAGTATTAAAGAATTTATTACTTCGCAAAGTAGTTTCAATGCTTTGATTGAAGAAAAATTGCTTAAGATTGATGAGTTGCCTAGGAACATGGATATAATTTCTCTTGATGTTGATTCTTTGAAACTTAGATCTATTCCACCTAAGCATGATATCAATGAGTCTCTCAAAGCCATGAGAATTTCCATTGATGAGTGCAAAGAAAGAACCGCTAGGATGCATGCTAAGAAAGATCGCTTTGTGAAAGCGTGTTCTTCTAGTTTTCATGACAATAAAGATGAAGATCTAAAAGTAATTGATGTGTCCCCTATTAAATCCTTGTTTTGCAATATGAATCTTGATAATGATGGGACTGTAGATGAGTAAACTTTAGTTAGAAGGCGTCCCAAAAATTCGGAGTTTTTAGATCTTGATGCAAAAATTGGTGAAAGTGGGATTGAAGAGGTCAAAACTTTAGATAGCAATGAACCCACTATCTTGGATTTCAAGGAATTTAATTATGATAATTGCTCTTTGATAGATTGTATTTCCTTGTTGCAATCCGTGCTAAATTATCCTCATGCTTATTGTCAAAATAAAGCTTTTACTAAACATATCATTGATGCTCTAATGCAATCTTATGAAGAAAAACTTGAGTTGGAAGTTTCTATCCCTAGAAAACTTTATGATGAATGGGAACCCACAATTAAAATTAAAATTAAGGATCATGAATGCTATTCTTTGTGTGATTTGGGTGCTAGTGTTTCCACGATTCCAAAAACTTTGCATGATTTGCTAGGTTTCCTTGAATTTGATGCTTGTTCTCTAAACTTGCACCTTGCGGATTCCACCATTAAGAAACCTATGGTAAAGATTAATGATGTTCTTATTGTTGCAAATAGTAAATATGTGCTCGTAGATTTCATTGTTCTTGATATAGATTGCAATCCTTCATGTCCTATTATTCTTGGTTGACCTTCCCTTAGAACGATTGGTGCAATTATTGATATGAAGGAAGGGAATATTATATTCCAATTTCATTTAAGGAAGGGAATGGAACAATTTCCTAGAAAGAAAATTAAATTACCTTATGAATCTATTATGAGATCCACTTATGGATTGCATACCAAAGATGACAATATCTAGATCTATCATTGCTTTTATGCCTAGCTAAGGGCGTTAAATGATAGCGCTTGTTGGGAGGAAACCCAATTTTATTTTTATTCCTTGATTTTTGCTCCTGTTTGGTAATAAATAACTTATCTAGCCTCTGTTTTGGTTGTGTTTTTTTGTGTGTTCGTCCCAAGTAGAACCGTTGGGAAGACTTGGGGAAAGTCTTTTTGATCCTGCTGTAAAAAACACAAACTTTAGCGCTCGCGAGAATTGCTGCCATGTTTTACTGGAGAGTGAAATTTAGGTAATTCTTTTTGCAGCTGATTAATATATAAATTACTCAGGTCCATAAATTTATTTTAGAATTTTTGGGGTTCCATAAGTATTCGAAACCTACATATTACTATAGACTATTCTGTTCTTGACAGATTCTGTTTTTCGTGTGTTGTTTGCTTATTTTGATGAATCTATGGCTAGCAATAGAGTTTATGAACCATAGAAAAGTTGGAATACAGTAGGTTTAACACCAATATCAATCAAGAATGAGTTCATTATAGTACCTTGAAGTGGTGGTTTGTTTTCTTTTACTAACGGAGCTCACGAAGATTTTCTTTTAAGTTTTGTGTTGTGAAGTTTTCAAGTTTTGGGTAAGGATTTGATGGATTATGGAACAAGGAGTGGCAAGAGCCTAAGCTTGGGGATTCCCAAGGCACCCCAAGGTAAAATCCAAGGACCCCAAAAATCCTAAGCTTGGGGATGCCCCGGAAGGCATCCCCTCTTTTGTCTTCGTCTATCGGTAATTTACTTGGAGCTATATTTTTATTCACCACATGATATGTGTTTTGCTTGGAGCGTCTTGTATGATTTGAGTCTTTGCTTTCTAGTTTACCACAATCATCCTTGCTGTACGCACCTTTTGGGAGAGACACACATGAATTGGAATTCATTAGAATACTCTATGTGCTTCACTTATATCTTTTGAGCTATATAGTTTTTGCTCTAGTGCTTCGCTTATATCTTTTAGAGCACGGTGGTGGTTTTACTTTATAGAAATAATTGATCTATCATGCTTCACTTATATCATTTTTAGAGTCCTTTAGAACAGCTAAGAGAAGTTGGATGCTTGAGAGATTGTTTTGAGATATAAAGGTGGTAATATTAGAAGTGTGCTAGTTGAGTAATTGTGAAATTGATGAATACTTGTGTTGAAGTTGGCAAGTCCTGTAGCATACATGTATGGTGAACCTTATGTGACAAATTTGAAGCATGGGGTGTTCTTTCATTGCTTTCCTTATGAGTGGCGGTCGGGGAGGAGCGATGGTCTTTTTTTGACTGGGAACTGTAGGGGAACCCCCCACAGCATTTAACTTTTATTAAAAGCAGAAGATACAATGTACAAGGATTACAAGGGGTAATCAGGATAAAAAGAAAACAATGAAAGAGAACTAATCTACTGAAACATCAAAAGAACCTCAAGGGGGTAAGAATGAAATCCGTTTGAGCAAGTCCTCCTTGTATCTAGCCTTCACTCTGTGCTGCATTTGAGCGATGGTCTTTTCCTACCAATCTATCCCCCTAGGATCATGCACATAGTGCTTGGTTTTGATGACTTGTAGATTTTTGCAATAAGTATGTGAGTTCTTTATGACTAATGTTGAGTCCATGGATTATACACACTCTCACTCTTCCACCATTGCTAGCCTATTCGGTACCGTGCATTGCCCTTTCTCACCTTGAGAGTTGGTGCAAACTTCGCCGGTGCATCCAAACCCCATGATATGTCTAACGCCCCGGATGTAACTTTCCCTATTTGTACTCCAACTCTTGCCGTTTCCGGCGTTAAGTTATATTTATTTCTCAGGTTCGGGTTTTTGTCTCCGTGTGTTGTTTTCGTTTTCATGCATCTCATATCATGTCATCATGTGCATTGCATTTGCATACGTGTTCATCTCATGCATTCAAGCATTTTCCCCATTGTCCGTTTTGCATTCCGGCGCTTCATTCTCCTCCGGTGGTCATTTCTAGATTTTTTTCGTGTGTTGGGATTAAACATTTCCGGATTGGACCGAGACTTGTCAAGCGGCCTTGGTTTACTACCGGTAGACCGCCTGTCAAGTTTCGTATCATTTGGACTTCGTTTGATACTCCAACGGTTAACCGAGGGACCGAAAAGGCCTCATGTGTGTTGCAGCCCAACACCCCTCCAATTTGGCCCAAACCCCACCAAACTCTGCTCCATCGTCTAGAGAGTTCGATCACGATTGCGTGGCCGAAAACAGCACCTCATTTGGACTCTCCTAGCTCCACTTATGCCTATAAATAGCCCCCTCCGAAATTCTCGTTGTCCTCTTTCCCCGAAACCCTAAATCCTCTCTCTCCGCGCGCCGGACAACGTCCGCCGGCGCTGGACGCGTCCGCTTCGCCCCATCGCCGCCACGTGGCGCGCCCCCACTGGCCCAGCCGCATCTCCCCGCCAGCCGGCCCGGGAGGCCCATCGCCGGCCC
>NC_041388.1:233149901-233159320 GCF_002162155.2 Triticum dicoccoides | reverse complement strand
CCGAGCGCCGCCCCACGCCGCTCCGCCGCCGCCCCTCGTCGCCGGATCCGCCGCCCCCTCACCGGCCGGCCTCTCCACCTCCAACTCCGGCCGGCCATCCTCGTCGTGCATGCATGCTATAGTGTCGGTGAACAGTGCTCGCCCCAATCCAGATCTGAGATTCAAACGAACGGTTGTCTTTCTCCTCCCGAAACCCTAATTTTTATGTGATCTTTGACCTACTGTAACTTTGCATTCGTAGCTCCGATTTGGGCATATAGTATATCAAAATGTTCGCCTAGACGAGTACATCATTTCATTCCATTGCATCATTTTCATTTGAGCTCATCTTGATGCCCGAAATGCTGTTAGAAGAGGGCTTCGTGAGTTAATTGTCAGATCTGATAGTTCTTCTTAGACTTTTGTCATTTTTGCCATGATTATTGTGTGCATGATATGTCTGTGAGTCCTTCATATGTTTTGTTAAGGATTTTGTTTTCTTTCCAGAGGTGCAACCCATGCATTTTTGGGATGTGTGTGGTGACTTGTGCAAGCTTGCAAAGTGAGGCACCCGGTAAATCTGTTTTCAGGGACTTAGTAGTTTTCACTAAGTCTGGGATTATTTAGTTCATGATGCCATGTGTTCATGTTGTTTCCGAGTGATCCGTGCCTCTTTTGAGGATGATCAGTAAGGGAGTTTTGTTAATGTTGTAGTGCTCTATCCATCCATGTCTTTGCTTGAAATTATGGAGCACCCTAGCTTGAGTCAATCGAGCTCTACTTTTAATTCGTTGTGAATCTGGGCAGATCGTCAACTCGTTTGCGATTTTGCTGATGTTGTTGTGGTTGATCCGTGCATGCTATGCCATTGTTCTTGCCATTTCTAGCTAGCATTTCGTGCCTTCTTAATGGATGTATGCTTTCCTTGCCATGACTTGCACCGTGGTGAGTGCATCGAGCTTGTTTACGTGCCTTCGTGAGTTATATTTCAGCATGTCTTAGTTTTCACTAAGTCTGAAAACTGATTGTGTTTTAGCTATGTTCGTGTGCCCATTAGTATATTTTGTGAACCCTTTTGGCCCCAGGTCACTTTGGGTCTTTTGTTAAGCTTGTTGAGTAGCTCCGTGCCATGTTCTTACTTGTCTTAATCAGGTCATGTATCATGTTGTTTTGCTGCTCTGAAGAGGGCTTCGTGATCTGAAATTTCAGACAAGTGTTAATTTCACTAAGTCTGAAATCTGTTTTGCATTTGCGTTTTTGCCATGCTTGCTTGAATCTCATAATGGATGAATTGGCCGTAGCTCAGTGCTAGACTTTTGTTAAGCATATTGTGTGCATCCCTGCCATGTATTTTCTTGTCATGTTTGGTGGCTGTAGCATGTTCATTTCATTGCATTTAGATGCCTACTTGCTGTAAATCGCAGACCGGTGTCATTCTTAAATCGCTTGCCATTTCCAAACCGTAACTCCGATTCCGGCGTTCTTTATGTCGTTTTCAAGCGATTTCATCCCCTCTTTCCAGTGGCACACTTGGTTTTCCAAGTTGAGGCCAGGTTCATGCATTTCCTGTCATATCTTGCATTTTGCATCCCGCATCGCATCCCGCATAGCATATCATCTTTGCATTTTATTGCTTGAGTTTGCACGTGGTTGATTGTATCCTTGTTGCTTGTTTGTCTTGTTTGGGTAGAGCCGGGAGACGAGTTCGCTAACGAGGAGCCCGTTGAGTTTGCTCTTGAGGATCCAGTCAACTCTGACAACTGTGCAGGCAAGATGATCATACCCTCGAAATCACTACTATCTTTGCTATGCTAGTTTGCTCACTCTTTTGCTATGCCAATGCTACGATGCCTACCTTTTGCTTGTCAGCCTCCCAATTGCCATGTCAAACCTCTAACCCACCTTGTCCTAGCAAACCGTTGATTGGCTATGTTACCGCTTTGCTCAGCCCCTCTTATAGCGTTGCTAGTTCCAGGTGAAGATTGGAGGCCGTTCCTTGTTGGGACATCATTTATTTACTTGTTGGGATATCATTAAATTGCCATGTTATCTTAATGCATCTATATACTTGGTGAAGGGTGGAAGGCTCGGATTCTCGCCTAGTGTTTTGTTCCACTCTTGCCGCCCTAGTTTCTGTCATATCGGTGTTATGTTCCCGGATTTTTGCGTTCCTTACGCGGTTGGGTTATAATGGGAACCCCTTGACTGTCCGCCTTGAATAAAACTCCTCCAGCAGTGCCCAACCTTGGTTTTACCATTTGCCACCTAGCCTTTTCCCTTGGGTTTCGCGGACTCAAGGGTCATCTTATTTTACCCCCCCCCGGGCCAGTGCTCCTCTGAGTGTTGGTCCAACCTAGAGCACCATGCTGGGCCGTCCCTCGGCAACTTGGGTTACGTTGGCTCCCGTACGCTTAGCTTATGCGGTGTGCCCTGAGAACGAGATATGTGCAGCTCCTATCGGGATTTGTCGGCACAACGGGTGGTGTTGCTGGACTTGTTTTACCATTGTCGAAGTTGTCTTGAATTACCGAGATACCGAGTCTGATCGGAACGTCTTGGGAGGAGGTCTATTCCTTCGTTGACCGTGAGAGCTTGTCATGGGCTAAGTTGGGACTCCCCTGCAGGGATTGAACTTTCGAAAGCCGTGCCCGCGGTTATGGGCAGATGGGAATTTGTTAATGTCCGGTTGTAGATAACTTGAACCTTAATTAATTAAAAGGAATCAACTGAGTGTGTTACCGTGATGGCCTCTTCTCGGCGGAGTCCGGGAAGTGGACACGGTGTTGGAGTAATGTTTGCGCAGGTTGCTCTCTAGTTTCTCGCTCGTGCTTTGCCTCCTCTTCTCGCTCTCTTTTGCGAATAAGATAGCCACCATATATGCTAGTCGCTTGCTGCAGCTCCACATATACATTTGCCTTACCCTTCCTATAAGCTTAAATAGTCTTGATCGCGAGGGTGCGAGATTGCTGAGTCCCTGTGGCTCACAGATACTATAACTCCAGATGCAGGTCCAGGTGATTCCGCTCCAGGTGACGCATACGAGCTCAAGTGGGAGTTCGACGAGGACTCTCAGCGTTACTACATGTCTTTTCCCGATGATCAGTAGTGGTGCCTAGTTGGGGTTCGATTCAGGGCCTTGTCGCATGTTGGGGTTTCTTTTATTTTGGTGCCGTAGTCGGGCCATGAGTGTTTGTATGATGGATGTTATTTATGTACTTTGATGTGACGTGGCGAGTGTAAGCCAACTATGTATCTCCCCTTTTATTCTATATATTGCATGGGATGTTTGTGATGATTGCCTAGCTTGCGACATTGCTTTCAATGCGGTTATGACTCTAAGTCGTGCCTCGACACGTGGGAGCTATAGCCGCATCGAGGGTGTTACAAGTTGGTAATCAGAGCCTTCCCCGACCTTAGGAGCCCCATTGCTTGATCATTTTTAGCAGCCGAGTTGTGTCTAGAAAAATGTTTTGAGTCATTTAGGAATTATATATCGGAGAGCTTAGGAATTCTTTTTACTTCCCAGTCTCCTCATCGCTCTGGTAAGGCATCCTGACGTAGAATTTTGACTCTTCTCTTCTCAAATTTCACCAAATTTTTTTTTAGGATCACGCGAGTATCTTGGAATCGTTCCGATGGCTTATGATGATAATACTGTCTTGGTGCCTCCTGTCAGGGGTTTAGTGGAAGTGTCCCGGGGAGTTGAGCTCTGAGGTGTTGTCATCATAATTTTATCGTTGCAATTCTGGAATACTTGAGATATGTTCGGCGACATCGAAAATCTCTTTTATGCAGTTCGTTGGTGAGATAACCTCGACGCCACCCAGTACTGGGGCGGGAGTTCGGGAGTATCGCCATAACTTGTATAACGGATGCTTTTCGAAGGTTGAGGTAGATGGTTTCTGAAGGTTTCTTGGTTATGTGTTGAAGGATGGATACAGCTGGATGTAGGATTTGCTAGTTTGGGTGAGATATTATGCTTCCCCTGTATCCCCAACACCTGATTGCATAACCGGAAAGGTTCGGGAGTTTCATAGGTGTGAATTCTAGTAGCTCTAGTTTTTTCTTCCACGGATATTGGTTTGAGATTGGGATTTCTTACCGATTATTTGTTCTCGTTCCGTACCTTGTCGATTTATTTCTCTACCTTAATTCTACGTGGCTTCTCAATTTATGGATATGTGACCATTTCAAGAGGAATGCATTCGTTCATTTTGTTCGGATGTGAAGACTATATGTTGCAATTTCCACTCTGTTGGATTCAGCTTCAATATTTACCTGTCAAAGTGCTAATGGTGGTCAACCTCTTCAGGATGGCTCCTCCAACGCGCACGACTCCGAATCCTGATCCGCCACCACCTCCACCTCCTCCAGAGGCATGGCAAGCTGTGATGGCCGAAACCAATGCAAACACACAGCTGATCATGCAAATTCTTCAAGAGCGCAATCAAGGCAGTCAAGGGAATCAAGGCAGCAATCAGAGTCACTTTGCTACACTCAACCAGTTCCTTGCTAACGGGCCAAAGACTTTCAGCAATTGTGTTGAGGCAACCGATGCTGACGATTGGCTTGTGGATCTGTGTAAGCATTTCGAGTGCAGTAACGTGAGGCCTGAGGACTTTGTCAAGTTTGCTTCCTTCCAACTCAAAGATCAAGCTGCAGAATGGTTCCAGCAGTACAGGGACTCCAGAGGTGGACGTGTTATCACTTGGGATGATTTCCATCGAGATTTCCGAGCTCATCATATTCCGCAGAGCGTGGTTGAAAGCAAGCGTGAGGAATTCCGCAATCTGAAGCAAGGCTCTTTGTCTGTCTATGACTACAACAAGTTGTTCCAGAAGCTCGCCCGCTTTGCCAAGCAGGACGTGCCTGATGAGAAGAGCATGATATATCAGTTCAGGGGTGGTCTCAGAGAAGAAATTCAGCTCGCTCTTGTCCTCTTTGAGCCCTTGAGGTACGATGAGTTCTACAACATGGCACTGAAGCAAGAGGCTGCTCAGTTGAGGTGTGATGCTTCCAAGAAGCGAGTCAGAGATGCTACTTCTTCTTCCTCTACTCAAGTGGCCAAGCAGCAGAAGTTTTGGCTTCCTCCTCCTCCGTTCCGTCAGCCGTATCAGCAGAAGAGCAAAGGTGGCAGTGGTTCTTCCCACCCACCCAACCCTGGCTTTCAGAACAAGACTTCGTCTCAAGCACAAAGATCGAGTGCTCTGTATCACCGTCCGCTTTCAGAGGTCACGTGCAACAATGCCAACAGAAGGGTCACTATGCCAACAAGTGTTTCAACCAGAGGCGTCTTCCTCCTCCTCCTCCTGTCAGATCGGCAAGTACAGCTGTGGTCAAGCATAACCCCAAGCATGCCAAGGTGAATTTGATGAATGCAGCTCAGGCAGAGGACTCGTCAGATGTGATCATGGGTAACTTTCCAGTTAACTCTTTTCCAGCAAAAGTTCTTTTTGACACTGGTGCATCGCATTGTTTCATGTCAAGATCATTTGTTTCCAAGCATGACTTCGTTTCACAAATGTTGGATAAACCTATGGGAGTGGTTTCTCCGGCTAAGTCTATGAGGGCTACTTCAATAGTTCCGGATGTTTCTATCATGATGGGTGATTTCAAATTTCTGGCTTCTCCAATGGTTCTTGGTAACTCGGATATTGATCTTATTCTCGGGATGGATTGGCTTTCTAAGCACAAGGCTCAACTTGATTGTGCAGCCAGGAAGATTCAATTGACTCATTCGTCTGAGGATGTAATTATCTTTGCCGCTCGTGATGATACCATTCGTCTGTTTTCTCTCAATGAGAAGGGTGAATTGGACGCCATCTCGCAAATTCCAGTCGTTTGCGAATATCAAGACGTCTTTCCAGAAGAGCTCCCAGGAATGCCTCCGCACCGGCCAGTTGAATTCGTTATTGAACTTGAGCCTGGCACGGAACTTGTGTGCAAGCGTGCTTACAAGCTCGGACATGAAGAGTTGAAAGAGCTGAAGAAGCAACTCGATGAGCAAGAAAGAATGGGCCTTATCCGGCCTAGTTCTTCTCCGTGGGGTTGTGGTGTTCTTTTTGTGAAGAAGAAGGATGGAACGGACCGACTTTGTGTTGATTACTGTCCAGTGAACAAGAAGACCATCAAGAACAAATACCCTTTTCCCAACATCAATGAGCTGTTCGAACAACTCAAAGGTGCCCAAGTATTCTCCAAGCTTGATCTCCGTATGGGTTATCACCAGATTTGCATTCATGAAGAAGATATTCCCAAGACAGCATTCAGAACAAGCTTTGGTTCATATGAATACACTATCATGTCTTTTGGCCTCGCCAACGCTCCTCCGACGTTCTCTCGCATGATGAACTTCATATTCAACGCCTACACCAATGACTTCGTTTTGGTCTATCTCGACGACATTCTGGTTTTCTCGAAGAACAAGGAAGATCATGCCAAGCACTTGCGTTTGGTTCTTGATAAGATCAGGGAACATCAGTTCTATGCCAAGTTCTCCAAGTGTGAATTTTGGCTCGATGAGGTTCTTTATCTTGGTCATATCATCTCTGCCAAGGGCATTGCCGTGAATCCTAAGAAGGTGTCTGCAATTGTGAATTGGGAACCTCATCAGAACGTGAAGCAACTCCGCAGTTTTCTCGGTCTCGCAAGCTATTGCCGAAGATTCGTTGAAAACTTTTCTAAGATTGTGAAGCCTCTCTCTAATCTTCTTCAGAAGCACGTCAAGTACGTTTGGTCTCCGGAGTGTGATATTGCTTTCAACACTTTGAAAGAGAAATTGATCACTGCTCCAGTTTTGACTCCACCTGATGAATCCAAGCCGTACGAGGTCTTTTGTGATGCCTCTCTCCAAGGTCTTGGCGCAGTATTGATGCAAGAGAAGAAAGTTGTTGCTTATACATCTCGCCAGTTGAAGCCTAATGAGAAGAACTACCCCACTCATGATCTCGAGTTGGCGGCAGTTGTGCATGCTCTTTTGACTTGGAGACATCTTCTACTGGGAAGAAAAGTGGACATTTTCACTGATCACAAGAGTCTCAAGTACATCTTCACTCAGCCTAATCTCAACCTCAGGCAAACTCGATGGGTCGAAATGATTCAAGAGTATAATCCGAGTATCCAGTATACTCCGGGCAAGGCTAATGTGATTGCTGACGCATTGAGCAGGAAGGCTTACTGCAACAGTCTGATTATCAAGCCTTATCAACCCGAGCTTTGTGAAGCTTTCCGCAAACTTAATCTGCAAGTTGTTCCTCAAGGTTTCCTCGCCAACCTTCAAATCTCTCCTACCTTAGAAGACCAGATTCGCCAAGCCCAGCTTCTTGATGCTATGGTGAAAAAGGTGAAGATTGGGATTGCCAAGAGTCAGTCCAAGTACAAGTGCTACCGCCTTGATGACAAGGACACTCTTTTCTTCGAGGATCGTATTGTTGTGCCCAGAGGTGAACTTCGTAAAGTGATCATGAACGAGGCTCACAATTCTCTCCTCTCCATCCACCCTGGGAGCACGAAGATGTATCAGGACCTTAAGCAAACTTATTGGTGGACTCGAATGAAGCACGAGATCGCTCAATTCGTGAATGAATGTGATGTCTGCAGAAGAGTGAAGGCAGAACACCAAAGGCCAGCTGGTCTCCTCCAACCTCTTGCCATTCCAGAATGGAAGTTTGACCACATTGAAATGGACTTCGTGACTGGGTTTCCAAAGTCCAAGCGTGGCAATGATGCTATATTCATTGTCATCGACAAGCTCACCAAAGTGGCTCACTTTCTGCCTATCAAAGAGTCGATCACTGCAGCTCAATTGGCGGAACTCTATACTTCTCGCATTGTCTCTCTGCACGGTATTCCTCAAGTGATCTCTTCAGACCGTGGCAGCATCTTTACCTCGAAGTTTTGGGATTCTTTTCAGAAGGCCATGGGCACCAACATCCGCTTCAGCACAGCTTTCCATCCTCAAACAAGCGGTCAAGTTGAGCGTGTCAACCAGATTCTTGAAGATATGCTCAGGGCTTGTGATGAGGACATGACTACCTTGGATATGACCAAAAATATTGCATATATGCATATTTGTCAGGTGATTTCTAGTGCAAACTATTCAATAATCTATTTATGTTATCCAGAACAAAAATACTTCACACACTTTTGTGTTTTGTCTAATTGCAGGTGTATGGGACATTTGTACAATCCACATATGAAGATAAGGAAGAAAGAGATGTTTATTTGCTGTCCAAAAAGTTCTCTCACGTCACTTTTGGCCCAAGAGAAGATAGAGTCCAAGTCTCTCACGTTCTGGATTCAGATTCAGACTGCACAGACACACCTGACTCAAAACGGACACAAGTTTTTCATACGGACTCTGAATTGGGTGATTCTTTTTTTGTTGGAAACTAGATTTCGTGCACTTTCCAACCCAATTGGAATCACCTTCAAATTCGTCCGGAGCGTTGAGTTGTGGACGAAACAATCTGATGCTGCAGCAGAATCCGAGTCAAACTACAAGTCCAAAGGTGTTACATCACCTCCACTTGGGCCCATTGGCCTTGTACGACCTAGATTTAGTTTTAGGCTGCCTTGGGACGTCCTCCCACCTCCTTGGCCGCCACCCCTTGCTCCTATATAAGTAGATCCATCTAGTAGCTTTTCCTTGGGATTTGTTTAGTTAAAAGTTAGCCATTGCAACTTCGTGTACTTCGTTTGTGTCCAACGACCAGACCAAGACCGCTTCCGGATCTCCACCATTATCAATACCTCATATATATTTGCAATATTCAGATTGCTTTATCATATTCTTGCTCGTTCTTCGATTGCTTGCAGGAATAGACCTTCGTGGTCAGGCTGACCGTGCTTCCGGCATCGTCAGTAACCTCAGGAGATTGGTTTAGCGATTGTTAAGGCGCAACGTCGTGCACGTTTGTAGTCGGATCGTCAAAGTCGTCTCCACCAAATCAATAGTTAGCATCTCATCGAAAGATCGGGACACCCTCGCCTCTATCAAGTGGTATCCGTTTTCAGGTTGCTCGGTGAGAATTTCCAGTTTTCCTAGATTAGATTTATTTTCTTACCTATTGTCCAAGAAAAAGCCACAAAAAAGAGTTAGATCTATTCATCCTTGGTCCAAGCCAGTCTGAGCCTTTGCAATTTTCTTTTCATTGCTTGCATAGTTGAATTATCGATTGCATCATCGTGTCGAGTTGCTGGTCTTAGTGTCTAGTTCGTTTAGAGTTTCGAGTTCTGTTCACATTAGTCACGCCACCGCTGCATCATTATCTCTTCCGCTGTCCACCACCCATCCATCAATTTCCACCACGTGTTACCCATCATTCATTGTCATAATAATAGTTGAGATCGTTCACATCTTCACTTGATCCAATCTGCATCTTATCTAGTTTGTTTTGGAAAGAGGGAGAAAAAAAGAGAGAAAAAAACGAGAGAAAAAA
>NC_041388.1:233132546-233148090 GCF_002162155.2 Triticum dicoccoides | reverse complement strand
AATGATGAATGCCTTGTCAATTTGAATGCACCATCTGATGAGCTACCCACTACTTTGATCACACCACCTATTTTAGAGGACTACGTTGATAATTTGACTTTGCCATGTGATCAAACAACTGAAATACCAACAATTTTGAGTGCACCCATTGAATTAACTATTGATGCAAAAGAACCAATGTTTAATAATTTTGATATGACCTCTAATCTTGGTGATGATTCTGTGTTGAATGACTTATTGCATGTTTGCTTATTTAAGCATGTTGTAGCATGTAAATTTGATGCAAGTAAGGTTTATTCACCAATGTTGGGATGGTTTAATGATGAACATTGTCAATCTTTTGAAATGAATAAGAGCTTCACTTATATGTGCAAACTGAGTTGCAATATTTTCATGCCTTCTACTTCTTGTGCTAATTTTTTGGCTTTAGATTTTATGAACTATGCAAGTTACTCATCTATTCATGTGTCATATATGCAAAAATCAAGGGAAGTAAAAATGGATGACATACATGTACACCTTGTCTCTTTTGTTAGCCACATTTCAGATTAACCAACGCCGAGGACGGCTTTATTTTCAAGAAGGGGAGGATGATGAGGACATGACTACCTTGGATATGACCAAAAATATTGCATATATGCATATTTGTCAGGTGATTTCTAGTGCAAACTATTCAATAATCTATTTATGTTATCCAGAACAAAAATACTTCACACACTTTTGTGTTTTGTCTAATTGCAGGTGTATGGGACATTTGTACAATCCACATATGAAGATAAGGAAGAAAGAGATGTTTATTTGCTGTCCAAAAAGTTCTCTCACGTCACTTTTGGCCCAAGAGAAGATAGAGTCCAAGTCTCTCACGTTCTGGATTCAGATTTAGACTGCACAGACACACCTGACTCAAAACGGACACAAGTTTTTCATACGGACTCTGAATTGGGTGATTCTTTTTTTGTTGGAAACTAGATTTCGTGCACTTTCCAACCCAATTGGAATCACCTTCAAATTCGTCCGGAGCGTTGAGTTGTGGACGAAACAATCTGATGCTGCAGCAGAATCCGAGTCAAACTACAAGTCCAAAGGTGTTACATCACCTCCACTTGGGCCCATTGGCCTTGTACGACCTAGATTTAGTTTTAGGCTGCCTTGGGACGTCCTCCCACCTCCTTGGCCGCCACCCCTTGCTCCTATATAAGTAGATCCATCTAGTAGCTTTTCCTTGGGATTTGTTTAGTTAAAAGTTAGCCATTGCAACTTCGTGTACTTCGTTTGTGTCCAACGACCAGACCAAGACCGCTTCCGGATCCCCACCATTATCAATACCTCATATATATTTGCAATATTCAGATTGCTTTATCATATTCTTGCTCGTTCTTCGATTGCTTGCAGGAATAGACCTTCGTGGTCAGGCTGACCGTGCTTCCGGCATCGTCAGTAACCTCAGGAGATTGGTTTAGCGATTGCTAAGGCGCAACGTCGTGCACGTTTGTAGTCGGATCGTCAAAGTCGTCTCCACCAAATCGATAGTTATCATCTCATCGAAAGATCGGGACACCCTCGCCTCTATCAGCTTGTGTGATCTCCTTCGGCATGAAGTGGGAGGATTGTCTTCCTTATGCTGAATTCTCCTACAACAATAGTTTTCAAGCAAGTTCGGGCAAGGCCCCTTTTGAAATTCTGTATGGCAGGAAGTGCCGTACCCCTCTCAACTGGTCTGAAACCGGTGAACGTCAGCTTTTGGGTAATGACTTAATCACAGAAGCAGAAGAAATGTGCAAAGTCATTCGTGATAACCTCAAAGCAGCCCAATCCCGCCAGAAGAGCTATTATGATAGTAAGCACCGTGATTTGGCTTTCGAGATCGAAGATCATGTTTACCTCCGTGTCTCTCCTATGAAAGGTACTCGTCGCTTCGGTATCAAAGGGAAGCTTGCCCCTAGATACGTGGGACCTTTCAAGATTGTCAGCAAGAGAGGCGACCTCGCCTATCAACTCGAGCTTCCTTCAAACTTTGCAAATGTTCATGACGTGTTCCATGTCTCTCAGCTTCAAAGTGCTTCAAGACTCCTGACCGCACTGTCAACTTCGAGGACATTGAGCTCCAAGAAGATCTCTCTTATCGTGAGCACCCAGTTGCTATTCTTGAAGAGACTGAACGCAAGACTCGCAACAAGTCAATCAAATTTCTCAAAGTCAAGTGGTCACACCATTCCGACCGTGAAGCTACATGGGAACGCGAGGATCACCTCCGTTCTGAGTACCCGGAGTTCTTTCAGTCCTAGATCTCGGGACGAGATCCTTTCATAGTGGTGGAGTGTTGTAACGCCCCGGATGTAACTTTCCCTATTTGTACTCCAACTCTTGCCGTTTCCGACGTTAAGTTATATTTATTTCTCGGGTTCGGGTTTTTGTCTCCGTGTGTTGTATTCGTTTTCATGCATCTCATATCATGTCATCATGTGCATTGCATTTGCATACGTGTTCATCTTATGCATTCGAGCATTTTCCCCGTTGTCCGTTTTCCATTCCGGCGCTTCATTCTCCTCCGGTGGTCATTTCTAGCTTTCTTTCGTGTGTGGGGATTAAACATTTCCGGATTGGACCGAGACTTGTCAAGCGGCCTTGGTTTACTACCGGTAGACCGCCTGTTAAGTTTCGTATCATTTGGACTTCGTTTGATACTCCAACGGTTAACCGAGGGACCGAAAAGGCCTCGTGTGTGTTGCAGCCCAACACCCCTCCAATTTGGCCCAAAACCCACCAAACTCTGCTCCATCGTCTAGAGCGTTCGATCACGATCGCGTGGCCGAAAACCGCACCTCATTTGGACTCTCCTAGCTCCACTTATGCCTATAAATAGCCCCCTCCGAAATTCTTGTTGTCCTCTTTCCCCGAAACCCTAAATCCTCTCTCTCCGCGCGCCGGACAACGTCCGCCGGCGCCGGACGCGTCCGCTTCGCCCCACCGCCGCCATGTGGCGTGCACCCACTGGCTCGGCCGCATCTCCCCGCCAGCCGGCCCGGGAGGCCCATCGCCAGCCCCCGCGGCCCGTCGCCTCCCGCCGCCTGGCTCCTTCCCAGCTCGCCTGCGCCGCCGCCCGTCTTCCATGGCTCCGGGAGCCCGTGCCACCACCGCGCCATCGCCGCCAAGCCGCCGGAGCTCGCCGCCGCCTCGCCCCAAGCCCGCCGCGCCTCCTCCCAGCCCCGAGCGCCGCCCCACGCCGCTCCGCCGTCGCCCCTCGTCGCCGGATCCGCCGCCCCCTCACCGGCCGGCCTCTCCACCTCCAACTCCGGCCGGCCATCCTCGTCGTGCATGCATGCTATAGTGTCGGTGAACAGTGCTCGCCCCGATCCAGATCTGGGATTCAAACGAACGGTTGACTTTCTCCTCCCGAAACCCTAATTTTTATGTGATCTTTGACCTGCTGTAACTTTGCATTCGTAGCTCCGATTTGGGCATATAGTATATCAAAATGTTCGTCTAGACGAGTACATCATTTCATTCCATTGCATCATTTTCATTTGAGCTCATCTTGATGCCCGAAATGCTGTTAGAAGAGGGCTTCGTGAGTTAATTGTCAGATCTGATAGTTCTTCTTAGACTTTTGTCATTTTTGCCATGATTATTGTGTGCATGATATGTCTGTGAGTCCTTCATATGTTTTGTTAAGGATTTTGTTTTCTTTCCAGAGGTACAACCCATGCATTTTTGGGATGTGTGTGGTGACTTGTGCAAGCTTGCAAAGTGAGGCACCCGGTAAATCTGTTTTCAGGGACTTAGTAGTTTTCACTAAGTCTGGGATTATTTAGTTCATGATGCCATGTGTTCATGTTGTTTCCGAGTGATCCGTGCCTCTTTTGAGGATGATCAGTAAGGGAGTTTTGTTAATGTTGTAGTGCTCTATCGATCCATGTCTTTGCGTGAAATTATGGAGCACCCTAGCTTGAGTCAATCGAGCTCTACTTTTAATTCGTTGTGAATCTGGGCAGATCGTCAACTCGTTTGCGATTTTGCTGATGTTGTTGTGGTTGATCCGTGCATGCTATGCCATTGTTCTTGCCATTTCTAGCTAGCATTTTGTGCCTTCTTAATGGATGTATGCTTTCCTTGCCATGACTTGCACCGTGGTGAGTGCATCGAGCTTGTTTACGTGCCTTCGTGAGTTATATTTCAGCATGTCTCAGTTTTCACTAAGTCTGAAAACTGATTGTGTTTTAGCTATGTTCGTGTGCCCGTTAGTATATTTTGTGAACCCTTTTGGCCCCAGGTCACTTTGGGTCTTTTGTTAAGCTTGTTGAGTAGCTCCGTGCCATGTTCTTACTTGTCTTAATCAGGTCATGTATCATGTTGTTTTGCTGCTCCGAAGAGGGCTTCGTGATCTGAAATTTCAGACAAGTGTTAATTTCACCAAGTCTGAAATCTGTTTTGCATTTGCGTTTTTGCCATGCTTGTTTGAATCTCATAATGGATGAATGGGCCGTAGCTCAGTGCTAGACTTTTGTTAAGCATCTTGTGTGAATCCCTGCCATGTATTTTCGTGTCATGTTTGGTGGCTGTAGCATGTTCATTTCATTGCATTTAGATGCCTACTTGCTGTAAATCGCAGACCGGTGTCATTCTTAAATCGCTTGCCATTTCCAAACCGTAACTCCGATTCCGGCGTTCTTTATATCGTTTTCAAGCGATTTCATCCCCTCTTTCCAGTGGCACACTTGGTTTCCCAAGTTGAGGCCAGGTTCATGAATTTCCTGTCATATCTTGCATTTTGCATCCCGCATCGCATCCCGCATAGCATATCATCTTTGCATCTTATTGCTTGAGTTTGCACGTGGTTGATTGTATCCTTGTTGCTTGTTTGTCTTGTTTGGGTAGAGCCGGGAGACGAGTTCGCTAACGAGGAGCCTGTTGAGTTTGCTCTTGAGGATCCAGTCAACTCTGACAACTGTGCAGGCAAGATGATCATACCCTCGAAATCACTACTATCTTTGCTATGCTAGTTTGCTCGCTCTTTTGCTATGCCAATGCTACGATGCCTACCTTTTGCTTGTCAGCCTCCCAATTGCCATGTCAAACCTCTAACCCACCTTGTCCTAGCAAACCGTTGATTGGCTATGTTACCGCTTTGCTCAGCCCCTCTTATAGCGTTGCTAGTTGCAGGTGAAGATTGGAGGCCGTTCCTTGTTGGGACATCATTTATTTACTTGTTGGGATATCATTAAATTGCCATGTTATCTTAATGCATCTATATACTTGGTGAAGGGTGGAAGGCTCGGCCTCTCCCCTAGTGTTTTTTTCCACTCTTGCCGCCCTAGTTTTTGTCATATCGGTGTTATGTTCCCGGATTTTTGCGTTCCTTACGCGGTTGGGTTATAATGGGAACCCCTTGACTGTCCGCCTTGAATAAAACTCCTCCAGCAGTGCCCAACCTTGGTTTTACCATTTGCCACCTAGCCTTTTCCCTTGGGTTTCGCGGACTCAAGGGTCATCTTATTTTACCCCCCCGGGCCAGTGCTCCTCTGAGTGTTGGTCCAACCTAGAGCACCGTGCGGGGCCGTCCCTCGGCAAGTTGGGTTACATTGGCTCCCGTACCCTTAGCTTATCCGGTGTGCCCTGAGAACGAGATATGTGCAGCTCCTATCAGGATTTGTCGGCACAACGGGTGGTGTTGCTGGACTTGTTTTACCATTGTCGGAGTTGTCTTGAATTACCGAGATACCGAGTCTGATCGGAACGTCTTGGGAGGAGGTCTATTCCTTCGTTGACCGTGAGAGCTTGTCATGGGCTAAGTTGGGACTCCCTGCAGGGATTGAACTTTCGAAAGCCGTGCCCGCGGTTATGGGCAGATGGGAATTTGTTAATGTTCGGTTGTAGATAACTTGAACCTTAATTAATTAAAATGAATCAACTGAGTGTGTTACCGTGATGGCCTCTTCTCGGCGGAGTCCGGGAAGTGGACACGGTGTTGGAGTAATGTTTGCGCAGGTTTCTCTCTAGTTTCTCGCTCGTGCTTTGCCTCCTCTTCTCGCTCTCTTTTGCGAATAAGATAGCCACCATATATGCTAGTCGCTTGCTCCAGCTCCACATATACATTTGCCTTACCCTTCCTATAAGCTTAAATAGTCTTGATCGCGAGGGTGCGAGATTGCTGAGTCCCTGTGGCTCACAGATACTATAACTCCAGATGCAGGTCCAGGTGATTCCGCTCCAGGTGACGCATACGAGCTCAAGTGGGAGTTCGACGAGGACTCTCAGCGTTACTACGTGTCTTTTCCCGATGATCAGTAGTGGTGCCTAGTTGGGGTTCGATTCAGGGCCTTGTCGCATGTTGGGTTTTCTTCTATTTTGGCGCCGTAGTCAGGCCATGAGTGTTTGTATGATGGATGTTATTTATGTACTTTGATGTGACGTGGCGAGTGTAAGACAACTATGTATCTCCCCTTTTATTCTATATATTGCATGGGATGTTTGTGATGATTGCCTAGCTTGCGACATTGCTTTCAATGCGGTTATGACTCTAAGTCGTGCCTCGACACGTGGGAGCTATAGTCGCATCGAGGGCGTTACAATATGATACGCTCTATCACACATAAGCCTCCTTATATCTTCCTCAAAACAGCCACCATACCTACATATTATGGCATTTCCATAGCCATTCCGAGATATATTGCCATGCAACTTTCCATCGTTCCATTTATTATGACACGCGTCATCATTGTCATATTGCTTTGCATGATCATGTAGTTGACATCGTATTTGTGGCAAAGCCACCGTTCATAATTTTTTCATACATGTCACTCTTGATTCATCGCAATCCCGGTACACCGCCGGAGGCATTCACATAGAGTCATATTTTGTTCTAAGTATCGAGTTGTAGTTCTTGAGTTGTAAGAAAATAAAAGTGTGATGATCATCATTAGAGCATTGTCCCATGTGAGGAAAGGATGATGGAGACTATGATTCCCCCACAAGTCGGGATGAGAGTCCGGACGAAAAAAGAGGCCAAAAGAAAAAAAGAAGGCCCAAATAAAAATAATAATGATAAATAAATGAGAGAAAAAGAGAGAAGGGACAATGTTACTATCCTTTTCCACATTTGTGCTTCAAAGTAGCACCATGATCTTCATGATAGAGAGTCTCTTATTTTGTCACTTTCATAAACTAGTGGGAATTTTTCATTATAGAACTTGGCTTGTATATTCCAATGATGGGCTTCCTCAAATGCCCTAGGTCTTCATGAGCAAGCGAGTTGGATGCACACCCACTTAGTTTCTTTAATGAGCTTTCATATATTTATAGCTCTAGTGCATCCGTTGCATGGCAATCCCTACTCCTTGCATTGACATCAATCAGTGGGCATCTCCATAGCCCATCGATTATCCGCGTCAATGTGAAACTTTCTTCCTTTTTGTCTTCTCACACAACCTCAATCAGCTTATTCTATTCCACCCATAGTGTTATGTCCATGGCTCGCGCTCATATATTGCATAAAAGTTGAAAGAGTTTGAAAAGGCTAAGTATGAAACAATTGCTTGGCTTGTCATCGGGGTTGTGCATGATGAGAGCATTTTGTGTGACGAAAATGAAGCATGGCCAAACGATATGACTTTGTAGGGATAAGTTTTCTTTGGCTATGGTATTTTGATAAGACATAATTGCTTGATTAGCATACTTGGAGTATTACTATTTTTATGTCAACAATAAAATTTTATCTTGAATCTTTCGGATCTGAACATTCATGCCACAATAGAGAAAAATACATTGAAGAATATTCTAGAAAGCATTCCACATCAAAAATTCTGTTTTTATCATTTACCTACTCGAGGACGAGCATGAATTAAGCTTGGGGATGCTGATACGTCTCCAACGTATCTATAATTTTTGATTGTTCCATGCTATTATATTATCTGTTTTGGAAGTTAATGGGCTTTATTTACACTTTTATATTATTTTTGGGACTAACCTATTAACCGGAGGCCCAGCCCAAATTGCTGTTTTTTTTTGCCTATTTCAGTGTTTCGTAGAAAAGGAATATCAAATGGAGTCCAAACGGAATGAAACCTTCGGGAACATTAACAAGGCGGCCACGAGGCAGGGGGCACGCCTACCCCCTGGGCGCGCCCTCCCCCTCATGGGCCCCTCGTAGCTCCACTAACCTACTTCTTCCTCCTATATATGTTTGCATACCCCGCAAACATCCAGGAGCACCACAAAACTCTATTTCCACCACCGCAACCTTCTGTACCCAAGAGATCCCATCTTGGCGCTATTTTCGGAGCTCCGCCGGAGGGGGCATTGATCATGGAGGGCCTCTACATAAACTCCCTGCCCCTCCGATGATGTGTGAGTAGTTTACCTCATACCTACGGGTCCATAGCTAGTAGCTAGATGGCTTCTTCTCTCTCTTTGGATCTCAGTACAAAGTTCTCCTCGATTCTCTTGGAGATCTATTCGATGCAACTCTTCTTTTTGCAGTGTGTTTGTCGAGATCCGATGAATTGTGGGTTTATGATCCAGATTATCTATGAACAATATTTGAATCTTCTCTGAATTCTTTTATGTATGATTGGTCTATCTTTGCAAGTCTCTTCGAATTATCAGTTTGGTTTGGCCTACTAGATTGATCTTTCTTGCAATGGGAGAAGTGCTTAGCTTTGGGTTCAATCTTGCGGTGCTCAATCCCAGTGACAGAAAGGGAAATGACACATACTGTATCGTTGCCATCGAGGATAAAAAGATGGGGTTTATATCATATTGCATGAGTTTATCCCTCTACATCACGTCATCTTGCTTAAGGCGTTACTCTGTTCTTATGAACTTAATACTCTAGATGCATACTGGATAGCGGTCGATGTGTGGAGTAATAGTAGTAGATGCAGGCAGGAGTCGGTCTACTTGTCACGGACGTGATGCCTATATACATGATCATGCCTAGATATTCTCATAATTATTCGCTTTTCTATCAATTGCTCGACAGTAATTTGTTCACCCACCGTAATACTAATGTTATCTTGAGAGAAGCCACTAGTGAAACCTATGGCCCCAGGTCTATTTTCCATCATACAAGTTTCCAATTTGTTTTATTTTGCAATCTTTACTTTCAATCTATATCATAAAAATACCGAAAATACTTATCTTATTATTATCATCTCTATCAGATCTCACTCTTGCAAGTGGCCGTGAAGGGATTGACAACCCCTTTATCGCGTTGGTTGCGAGGTTCTTATTTGTTTGTGTAGGTACGAGGTGACTTGCGCGTGGTCTCCTACTGGATTGATACCTTGGTTCTCAAAAACTGAGGGAAATACTTACATTGCTTTACTGCACCACCCTTTCCTCTTCAAGGGAAAACCAACGCAGTGCTCAAGAGGTAGCAGGTGGCGCCCCCCTTTCCTTTCTCCCATGAGAGGGAAAGGTAGGAGGGGCTAGCCCTCCCCCTTTTCCTTCCCTAGGGCTGATCAAACAAGGGAGGGGGTGCACCAGCGCCTTGTGGGATGGTCTGTCCCCTCCTTTGGCCCATAACTTCCTTGGGGGGTGTGCCCGGAACACCTTTCGGTGACCCGATTCCTTCTTGGTACGTCCTGAAATGCTTCTAGTGTCCAAATACCATCGTCCTATATATAAATCTTTACCTCTCGACCATTTCGAGAATCCTTGTCATGTCCGTGATCTCATTCGGGACTCCAGACAACATTCGGTCACCAAAACATATAACTCATATAACACTATATCGTCACGAACGATAACCGTGCGGACCCTACGGGTTCGAGAACTATGTAGACATGACTGAGACACCTCTCTGGTCAATAACCAATAGCTGAAACTGGATGCCCATATTGGCTCCTACATATTCTACGAAGATCTTTATCGGTCAAACCGTTATGACAACATACGTAATTCCCTTCGTCCATCGGTATGTTACTTGCCCGAGATTCGATCGTCGGTATCTCCATACCTAGTTCAATCTCGTTACCAGCAAGCCTCTTTACTCGTTCCGTAATACATCATCCTGCAACTAACTCATTAGTCACTTTGCTTGCAAGGCTTCTTATGATGTGTATTACCGAGAGGGCCCAGAGATACCTCTCCGATACTCGGAGTGACAAATCCTAATCTCGATCTATGCCAACTCAACAAACACCTTCAAAGATACCTATAGAGCATCTTTATGATCACCCAGTTACGTTGTGACGTTTTTTTGCGAGGTATGTTGGGACGTTTTTTGCAAGGTATGTTGTGACCTTTGACAGCACACAAGGTATTCCTTCGGTATCCGGGAGTTGCATAATCTCATAGTCGAAGGAATATGTATTTGACATGAAGAAAGCAATAGCAATAAATTGAACGATCAATATGCTAAGCTAACGGATGTGTCTTGTCCATCACATCATTCTCCTAATGATGTGATCCCGTTATCAAATGACAACTCATGTATATGGTTAGGAAACCTTAATCATCTTTGATCAACGATCTAGTCCAGTAGAGGCTCACTAGGGACACGGTATTTGTTTATGTATCCACGCATGTATTTAAGTTTTCGGTCAATACAATTCTAGCATGAATAATAAACCTTTATCATGATTAAGGAAATATAATAATAACCATTTTATTATTGCCGCTAGGGCATATTTCCATCAGTATGTATGTTCACACTTGTACCATTGAGAGACATATACAGGACGATGCATTGGGTAACTACAACAACAACTATTCCAGTTCATGCTCACCATCATCGGTTGGTTCCTCCACCGTTCCACCTACTAGAGGAGCCACCTTAGATTGTGAGCGTGACATCATCTCAAGAGTATGGTACATTGTCATCATACGTACCTACATTAGCTATGTCTTTGTGACAAGGTAACAGTAAAGGTATTGATGATATAACTTCACATGAGAATGATGCATGACTAGTTAACTTGAATACATCATGTGTTGAGTTACCTGTTGATTTGAACACACCACCTATTTTAGAGAATCGTGTTAGTGTCATGACTGCATCATGTAATCAAATAGCTAAAATACCAACAATTTTGAGTGCACCCACTGAATTAACTGTTGATGCAAAAGAACCAATGTTTAATCATTTTGATATGACCTCTAATCTTGGTGATGATTCTGTGTCAAATGACTTATTGCATGTTTTCTTATTTAAGCATGTTGTAGCATGTAAATTTCATGCATGTAAGGTTTATTCACCAATGTTGGGATGGTTTAAAGATGAACACTGTCAATCTTTTGATATGAATAAGAGCTGCACTTATATGTGCAAACCGAGTTGCAATATTTTCATGCCTTCTACTTCTTGTGATAGTATTTTGGCTTTATATTTTATGAACTATGAAAGTTACTCATGTATACATCTGTCATATGTGCAAAAACCAAGGAAAGTAAAAATGGATGACATATCCATATACAACATACACCTTGTCTCTTTTGTTAGCCACATTTCAGATTAAGCAACGCCGAGGACGGCTTTGTTTTCAAGAAGGGGAGGATGATGAGTACATGACTACCTTGGGTAATACCAAAAATATTGCATACATGCATATTTATGAGGTGATTTCTAATGCAAATTATGTAATAATTTATTTATGTTATCAAGGACAAAAATACTTGATAGACTTTTGTGCCATGTCTAGTTGCAGGTGTATGGGACATTTGTACAATCCACATATGAAGATAAGGGAAAAAGAGAAATTTGGGTGTTGTTCAAAAAGTTCTCTCATGTCACTTTTGAGCCAAGAGAAGATAGAGTCCAAGTCTCTCACGTTCTGGACTCAGGTCATGAAGAAAATATGCCCTAGAGACAATAATAAAGTTGTTATTTATATTTCCTTATATCATGGTAAATGTTTATTATTCATGCTAGAATTGTATTAACCAAAAACTTAGTACATGTGTGAATACATAGACAAACAGAGTGTCACTAGTATGCCTCTACTTGACTAGCTCGTTAATCAAAGATTGTTAAGTTTCCTAACCATAGGCATGAGTTGTCATTTGACGAACGGGATCACATCATTAGAGAATGATGTGATTAACTTGACCCATCCATCAGCTTAGCACTATGATCGTTTATTTTATTGATATTGCTTTCTTCATGACTTATACATGTTCCTATGACAATGAGATTATGCAACTCCCGAATACCGGAGGAACACTTAGTGTGCTATCGAACATCGGAATGTAACTGAGTGACTATAAAGATGCTCTACAGGCGTATCCGAAGGTGTTTGTTGAGTTGGCATAGGTCGAGATTAGGATTTGTCACTCTAATTGTTGGAGAGGTATCTCTGGGCCCTCTCAGCAATGCACATCACTATAAGCCTTGCAAACAATGTGGCTAATGAGTTAGTTGCGGGATTATGCATTACGGAATGAGTAAATAGACTTGTCGGTAACGAGATTGAACTAGGTATGATGATACCGACGACCGAATCTCGGGCAAGTAACATACCGATGGCAAAGGGAACAATGTATGTTGTTATGCGGTTTGACCGATGATGCGGAGCATCCCAAGGTCATCCCCATGGACCTACCATCGTCTCATCAAGTGCCTACCGGACCCATGACTCGATCACGTGCAAGAGCCCTTGAAACCGAGGTGACATCTCTCCTCTCACAATTCCACTTTGATGCACATGAAGCATGGCTACTACCTCATATGGATACCTTGTGCATACTCAGGTACAATGGAGAAGCTAAGGAGCGAGGACAAGAAGAAGAGGAAGATGGACGAGAAGACGGAGAAGAAGAAGGGCTGCAGGAAAAGTCCCAGCCACAGGACGACCGGCCGTGTGACGCCCCCGATTTAATCGTACACTAATCATACACGCAAACGTGTACGATCAAGATCAGGGACTCACGGGAAGATATCACAACACAACTCTACAAATAAAATAAGTCATACAAGCATCATATTACAAGCCAGGGGCCTCGAAGGCTCGAATACAAGAGCTCGATCATAGACGAGTCAGTGGAAGCAACAATATCTAAGTACAGACATAAGTTAAACAAGTTTCCCTTAAGAAGGCTAGCACAAACTGGGATACAGATCGAAAGAGGCGCAGGCCTCCTGCCTGGGATCCTCCTAACTACTCCTGGTCGTCGTCAGCGGGCAGCACATAGTAGAAGGCGCCTCCGGTGTAGTAGGAGTCGTCGTCGATGGTGGCGTCTGGCTCCTGGACTCCAGCATCTGGATTGCGACAACCAGAAAGAAGGGAAAGGGGAAAAAGGGGGAGAAAGCAACCGTGAGTACTCATCCAAAGTACTCGCAAGCAAGGAGCTACACTACATATGTATGCATTGGTAACAACTGGAATAAGGCTATTATATGTGGACTGGACTGCAGAAAGCCGGAATAAGAGGGGGATAGCTAGTTCTTTCGAAGACTACGCTTCTGGCTGCCTCCGTCTTGCAGCATGTAGAAGAGAGTAGACTGAAGTCCTCCAAGAAGCATCGTATAGCATAATCCTAACCGATGATCCTCCCCTCGTCGCCCTGTGAGAGAGCGATCACCGGTTGTATCAGGCACTTGGAAGGATGTGTTTTATAAAGTATCCGGTTCTAGTTGTCATAAGGTCAAGGTACAACTCCAAGTCGTCCTATTACCGAAGATCACGGCTATTCGAATAGATTAACTTCCCTGCAGGGGTGCACCACATAACCCAACACGCTCGATCCCATTTGGTCGGACACACTTTCCTGGGTCATGCCCGGCCTCGGAAGATCAACACGTCGCAGCCCTACCTAGGCACAACAGAGAGGTCAGCACGCCGGTCTAAACCTAAGCGCACAGGGGTCTGGGCCCATCGCCCTTAGCACACCTGCACGTTGCGTACGCGGCCGAAAGCAGACCTAGCCTAGTGGCGTTCCAGTCCAATCCGGCGCGCGCAACTCAGTCGCTGACGTCACGAAGGCTTCGGCTGATACCACGACACCGGGATACCCATAACTACTCCCACGTAGATGGTTAGTGCGTATAGACCAAATGGCCAGACTCAGATCAAATACCCAGATCTCGTTAAGCGTGTTAAGTATCCGCGAACGCCGACCAGGGCCAGGCCCACCTCTCTCCTAGGTGGTCTGAACCTGCCCTGTCGCTCCGCCTCAAAGATCCACTCGCGGGTGCTCCTACGAGCCGACCCGTCTTTAATCACCACATGTATCATGTATAAAGTATATAGTATATACCCGTGATCACCTCCCGAGTGATCACGGTCCGATAGTATAGCTTGGCAAATGGACAAGAATGTAGGGCCACTGATGATAAACTAGCATCCTATACTAAGCATTAGGATTGCAGGTAAAGGTAACAACAGTAGTAGCAAGGACAGGCTATGCATCAGGATAGGATTAACGGGAAGCAGTAACATGCTACACTACTCTAATGCAAGCAGTATAAAGAAGAGTAGGCGATATCTGGTGATCAAAGGGGGGGGGCTTGCCTGGTTGCTCTGGCAAGAGAGAGGGGTCGTCAACTCCGTAGTCGAACTGGGGGTCGCCGGCAGCCTCGGGGTCTACCGGAAAGAAGTAACGGAGGGGGAACACAATAAATAACAGAGCAATCAAAGCATCACAAAGCGAAACGTGGCAATACGCGGTCTAGAGTGACCTAACACGGTACTAGGTGGTAACGGTGAAAGGGGGGAAACATCCGGGAAAGTATTCCCGGTGTTTCGCGTTTTCGGGCAGAGGAGCCGGAGGGGGAAAGGTTGTGAGTTTGATATGTTAGGGGTGTGTGACGGACGAACGGGCTGCGTATCCAGACTCGTCTCGTCGTTCTGAGCAACTTTCATGTTGAAAATATTTTAATCAGAGCTACGGATTAAAAGATATGATTTTCTAAAGATTTTATTAATTTCTAGAATTTAATTAATTATTTAAATTAATTCGAAAAATAGATTAATGACATCAACATGATGTCATGCTGACATCAGCAGTCAACAGAGTTGACTTGGTCAACCTGACCAGTGGGTCCAGTGGGACCCACCTGTCATACACTGTTTAGGTTAATTAGAGATTAGGCTAAACAAACTACTGTTTAATTAACTAACAGATTAGTTAGATTAATTAACTAGGATTAATTAGCTTAATTAATTTAATTTAATTAATTAATTAAGTTTATTTTTTTTATTTCTTCTTTTTTTTAAACGTTCTAGGGGCTATGGGGCCCCCGTGTCAGTGGCCCAGGGGGCCTATGCAGGGCGGGCACACGGGTTACGGGCACGGGCGCCCGATGGGGCGAGCCCGGGCGACGGGCGCCGGGCGCCCGACAGGGGAGGCATCCGGGGCAGCAGTGTGGCGCCGCAGCCGCCGACGAGTGGAGGCGGGCAGCAGCAACCACCGACGAGTGAAGGGATGGGGAGGACGTGCGGCGATCGGCGCCGGAGCGGAGCTAAGGCGAGCGTCGACGACGGACGTGGGAGGAGGCGTGCGAGTGGGACTTGTGCGAGCGGCACGGGGGGTGCGGTCAAGCGCCGGCCGGAGGCGAGTCAAGGCGAGGTCAGAGGCGAGCGAGCGCGGCAGCAGCGCAGTAGCATAC
>NC_041388.1:233124286-233131764 GCF_002162155.2 Triticum dicoccoides | reverse complement strand
AGGCGAGAGTGGGGGGGAGTGGGCATCGGGTGAGGGTTAGGGTTACTGGGGGAGTGGATAAGGAGGGGGTAGTGGGGGGCGGCCTGGGCCTGTGGCCGAGTGGGCCGGCCTGCTGGGCCGAAGCCCAGTGGGGGCCTTTCTCTCTTTCCCCTTTTTTTGTTTGTTTCTGTTTTTTGTAGTTTCTTTTGTTTTATTTATTTATTTTGTTTTATAAAATATACCACTAGCCCCTAAATTAGTATTTGTAAATACTCTATTGCCACATTAATTTCTCATACCTAATAAAATAGTTTAATGTTTTAATATTATAAAATGCATCTAATTATTTGTATAAGCCACTGTTTTATTTAGTTCAGTGCTTTTAATTATTTTAAAAAAATGTGATCCTCCACCATAATTACCTAAGCATTATTTGCCACTTCTAGAACATTTTAATTTTAATGTTTGAAAACTTTACCGTTTGACCTGATTTTGAATTTTTGAATTCGAACGGGATTGAACCATCGTGAGATTTACAACAGTAAGAGTGGTAACGTGGCATCATTAGCAGAGGTTACTGTAGCTTGATTATCCGGGCGTCACAATTCTCCTCCACTACAAGAAATCTCGTCCCGAGATTTAAGAGAGGGGTAAGGGGGAAGGTTCTGGTTACGAAATTCTAGCGAGTGTTCTCGGTCTTGGTTGCTCTTCTCGAGGAGGTCGATCCATTACATTGTTGTCTTCGCTTCTCTGCTTCAGGCCATCATGGTGATGTCGTTCTTTTCTCGGGAACTCCAACGTACTTACGAATAGGTAAGGGGCAGCTCGGCTACGACACAATGCTTATGAGGGAAACAGTCTGGGGGTTAACCCATGAATGAGCATAAGATTATCTCTCGAGTTGAACATATCGAATACATCAAGAGTAAGGTACAAAGGTACAATAAGAGGTTCCAAGTGGATAGATAGTTGCTCGAAGTCTGAACCAGAGTGAGAAAGGGTTTCAGAGCAGCGAGAGTAAGTATTGCGTCTAATACCAGAATAGAGCATTAGGAAGGTGGCCCGTGAATTAAATACGAAGCCAAGCGCGAGGAATAACTTTGGGAACAGGGGGTGTACAGGAGAGTCAGGTTTCGATCCTGAGGAACTGTGGGTTATGGGCCCACCATGTGGGTTAGAAGCAGGAAGGGCGGTGACGTATTGCACGATCATGAAAGCAAGGCATGTTAGAGGATAGTCTGTCGGTTATGTCGGCAACAACATCGGTACCAAGGGCGAGGGACGAAGAGAACCATTTTCCTGCTCGTTGAACGAGGCAAGCCAATAGGCAAGGTTCTCGTCCATCGGTGGCTACCAAAATGTCATCAACAATAGTAACAGGGTCTTGCTGACAGAATTGTAAACCGAGGTGTTTACATAAGCAGGAGAATATTACCGCTTAGATCATATAGATCACAAGACGTGTTAAACCAACCAATGGAAAGGCAAATATGATTATCAAATTAAACAGAACAATGGAAAGGAAAATGGGTTTAAACACACATTTGAAAGTATATCCTTCCCAAGGACAAGTAGAGCATGATATCCATGATAGGATATAATGTAGAAAACTCTTTAGGTACGGGAGAGAATTTTCATGACATTGCCCATACAACGGTGTTTGGATAATTGAGAAAGTAACATTTAGCATTAGGCTTCAAATGTTCTTGTTGAAAATCAGAGTACCACAGACATGCTTTGAGATAGCATTGACATGGTCAACAGGTGAAGATCAGACTTTGGAGACAAAAAGGATCCATCAGGAACAACTTATAGAATAAGTCTTACAATTTCCTCACGGAAGAATGACTAACCTTGCCAAAAGGAAACTATAACAATAGGTCCTCCGGTCAGGTGTGCTAGGCATGACATCACCTTACCGGGTCATATAAAGACCAATGTTATAACTCTTGGAAATATGTTCCAACCATCATAACTGGCCGAGATTCAGATCTGGTTGGTGTCAGGATGCCTCAGACATTTGGATACCTGAGAAGAATAGGTGCAACACAATTTGACGAGAAGACATTGTAAGATTCTCGGGAAATGTACTATGGAAGGGAGTTCCAGAACAAGAGCTCATCATTAAACCAATGAAGGAATAAGGAGGTAGTTGGTGAACTCAGTGACAATTCATCGAGATTTTGAAAGGATGGGTTTCCACAATTATGTGAACAAGGAGATACCATTTGTTAGATCAAATGATATAATATAATGATGTATGCTCGAGGAAAGCATACACAATTGAACATTGATTGAAAGGTGCACCCGAAAGATGGGCTTAGGTAGCATGATCAACGTTAAAATGGTGGTTCAACAACCAATAGTCTAAGAACGAACTATCGACCACCAACTTCAAAGCAATAGGGTTGTTAGAAGTACAAAATCCACGCAGTACCGTTCACTTGTTGGAATCCCGGCTAGAACCAACACGGGGACCAAGAAAGAAAGGTGATGGTGAGAAGTATTACCTATATCAAGAATCCTTAAGAGGTGATGAAATCCTCACGACTTTCTTGACATTAAAGATGGTAATACTCCAAGGTAAAGAAGAACAATGCGGGATAGCAAGGACTCAAGGTATAACACAAAACACAAACAAGTTTGTTCTGGAGGGGAGTCAATAAAGTGGTCGATGGTAACACAAATCATCGAGGGCAAGGATGGTATTTATCATCATGAACTCAATTGGTATCTTGGAAGAGCTCGGAATGTTGATGATGATCACGACACATTTGTCGAGAGATTTCATGAAGATGTAATCAATCGGTGATGACATCTAGTCAAACGAATGATAAACGGAAGGTTATTGGAACCATGGTTACGACACAAACTCGAAATCAAGCTTGCGGTTCAAGGCGAAATGATATGATGAGGAAAATCGACGTAAGCTTAGCTCATCGTCAAGAATTGTGCTCCGTGAAGAAGGCCAAGTAGCACAGTTAAAATTTAGCACCATGATGATATAGCCGATCAGGCTAGGAATGACTTAAGTGATTATTAACTCGTAAGCAACAACAATTATTTAAGAGTTATTGAACCAGAGTGCGGAATCGATTCACTTATTGGTGTCCTCGGTTGATGACAACCCAGAACCCGGGAAAATTGGAGTCGGTGAGAAATAATAGTTGATGAAGAACCCATAAGAAGTTATGCAGTTCTATGATATTCTTGAGATACCAGAGTGTAATACACGACGGTAGATCAAAGTAAAGGTTGGTCGGGTGCAATGATCTGTAGAAGATAATTACGTCAACTTGTCCGAGAAATGGTATTTAAAGGAGAACATGGTCGGAAACACTATTGCAAAAGGCCAGATCCCGGATATAAGATGAACTTATACCAAAGGAATAATTTAATTTAAGAGAAGCTTTAATGATAAGATCTACATCGTGTCCATGGGCATGAAAACAAAGTTCAAGGTCGACTCCCACTTCTCCAATGCATACCCTTTCTCACTTCTCACTTTCGAGGAAGTTGTAGTGTTGAAATTTTATCTGGCAAAATACCAGAAGTGTATGACTCGTGAAAACTTTCGAGTTCACACATATTAAGGAAGGTATATGTTCAACCCATCGGGGCATCTTAGAAACATATACCACAACTCCAGGAATAATTCATACAAGCTCGAAAGCAGCACATGGTTGAGAAAGTAGAGGATACAATTTACCCAAGGCATTATGTACCCGAGGACGGCTCAGAAGATTATTGAATATGAAGGACGATGTCAGATAAAATCCAAAAAAGTATCTGACGGTCCATAATAGGGCTGATGTGAGTATCGGTTCCCAATCAGAGGAAGAAGGAATGCAAAGCATCAGATTATAGGAACAACTGACTAATTCAAAGCTCAATGCAAGGAAATTTATGACCCTCAATCAAGGGATCAGAAGCAAACACTCTGATTAAGGATGGATAAATTGCATAGACTTAGGGGTACAATCGATGGTAATCTGACTGGTCGGGAACCAGCTCATGTTTAAAAGGATGTCTGAGCCGGAAAGATAAATTAGAAGAGTTGACAGATGATTGTGTGCATTCGCACACATGTTGAATCAATAGGATCAAAATGACGGTGTCAAAAGATACTAGTGAATATTGCTAGTGATATGGGAGCATCCATAATGTAAGCATACAAGTATTTGCAGAGCATTAGTTGCTAAGGATTTTCGGAGGATTGAATAGTATTTCAAAGACTTTTGTGAAACACCTGAACAACTGGGGATGAGCAGATACTCAGAAAGTGCGAGAAATTATTCTTAGGGGTATTCAGGTGGCAAAGAACTGCAAGGCAGCAGGCACAAAATATTCTCGGGGTATCTTGTAATAACAAGATCGACTGGGAATAAAAGTAAGCATGACAGGTGTAAGTATTTATCCATACGGATATTTCGGTGGAAGGGAATTCCAAAAGCAACGGGCACAAGGTCTCGAGAGAAAATCGGAGAGTATCTCTGAAATCTTCTGGTGCAGCCGGCGATCATCTGGACTGAAGGGGATCTCCGGGAGAAAGCATTTTCGAGAACCTAAAGTTAGATTTTAGTAAAAATCGTTTAACCCGAATAGAAGAGAGTTCAGAATCCCAGAGTAAAGATCGAGGAGTAAAAGATCCTAATACCACCCAATGGCGACGTGGGCCCATAGGCCACACAGCCCTGTTAGTAAAGGTTTTGCAATGACTAGACTCAACTTCGGCCAAGGAGTTGGAAAGGGGATTCCTACAGGCAGTCGGCTCTGATACCAACTTGTGACGCCCCCGATTTAATCGTACACTAATCATACACGCAAACGTGTACGATCAAGATCAGGGACTCACGGGAAGATATCACAACACAACTCTACAAATAAAATAAGTCATACAAGCATCATATTACAAGCCAGGGGCCTCGAAGGCTCGAATACAAGAGCTCGATCATAGACGAGTCAGTGGAAGCAACAATATCTGAGTACAGACATAAGTTAAACAAGTTTGCCTTAAGAAGGCTAGCACAAACTGGGATACAGATCGAAAGAGGCGCAGGCCTCCTGCCTGGGATCCTCCCAACTACTCCTGGTCGTCGTCAGCGGGCAGCACATAGTAGAAGGCGCCTCCGGTGTAGTAGGAGTCGTCGTCGACGGTGGTGTCTGGCTCCTGGACTCCAGCATCTGGATTGCGACAACCAGAAAGAAGGGAAAGGGGAAAAAGGGGGAGAAAGCAACCGTGAGTACTCATCCAAAGTACTCGCAAGCAAGGAGCTACACTACATATGTATGCATTGGTATCAACTGGAATAAGGCTATTATATGTGGACTGGACTGCAGAAAGCCGGAATAAGAGGGGGATAGCTAGTCCTTTCGAAGACTACGCTTCTGGCAGCCTCCGTCTTGCAGCATGTAGAAGAGAGTAGACTGAAGTCCTCCAAGCAGCATCGTATAGCATAATCCTAACCGATGATCCTCCCCTCGTCGCCCTGTGAGAGAGCGATCACCGGTTGTATCAGGCACTTGGAAGGATGTGTTTTATAAAGTATCCGGTTCTAGTTGTCATAAGGTCAAGGTACAACTCCAAGTCGTCCTGTTACCGAAGATCACGACTATTCGAATAGATTAACTTTCCTGCAGGGGTGCACCACATAACCCAACACGCTCGATCCCATTTGGCCGGACACACTTTCCTGGGTCATGCCCGGCCTCGGAAGATCAACACGTTGCAGCCCTACCTAGGCACAACAGAGAGGTCAGCACGCCGGTCTAAACCTAAGCGCACAGGGGTCTGGGCCCATCGCCCTTAGCACACCTGCACATTGCGTACGCGGCCGAAAGCAGACCTAGCCTAGTGGCATTCCAGTCCAATCCGGCGCGCGCCACTCAGTCGCAGACGTCACGAAGGCTTCGGCTGATACCACGACGCCGGGATACCCATAACTACTCCCACGTAGATGGTTAGTGCGTATAGACCAAATGGCCAGACTCAGATCAAATACCCAGATCTCGTTAAGCGTGTTAAGTATCCGCGAACGCCGACCAGGGCCAGGCCCACCTCTCTCCTAGGTGGTCTGAACCTGCCCTGTCGCTCCGCCTCAAAGATCCACTCGCGGGTGCTCCTACGAGCCGACCCGTCTTTAATCACCACATGTATCATGTATAAAGTATATAGTATATACCCGTGATCACCTCCCGAGTGATCATGGTCCGATAGTATAGCATGGCAGACGGACAAGAATGTAGGGCCACTGATGATAAACTAGCATCCTATACTAAGCATTAGGATTGCAGGTAAAGGTAACAACAGTAGTAGCAAGGACAGGCTATGCATCAGGATAGGATTAACGGGAAGCAGTAACATGCTACACTACTCTAATGCAAGCAGTATAAAGAAGAGTAGGCGATATCTGGTGATCAAAGGGGGGGCTTGCCTGGTTGCTCTGGCAAGAGAGAGGGGTCGTCAACTCCGTAGTCGAACTGGGGGTCGCCGGCAGCCTCGGGGTCTACCGGAAAGAAGTAACGAAGGGGGAACACAATAAATAACAGAGCAATCAAAGCATCACAAAGCGAAACATGGCAATACGCGGTCTAGAGTGACCTAACACGGTAGTAGGTGGTAACGGTGAAAGGGGGGAAACATCCGGGAAAGTATTCCCGGTGTTTCGCGTTTTCGGGCAGAGGAGCCGGAGGGGGAAATGTTGCGAGTTTGATATGTTAGCGGTGTGTGACGGACGAACGGGCTGCGTATCCAGACTCGTCTCGTCGTTCTGAGCAACTTTCATGTTGAAAATATTTTAATCCGAGCTACGGATTAAAAGATATGATTTTCTAAAGATTTTATTAATTTCTAGAATTTAATTAATTATTTAAATTAATTCGAAAATAGATTAATGACATCAGCATGATGTCATGCTGACATCAGCAGTCAACAGAGTTGACTTGGTCAACCTGACCAGTGGGTCCAGTGGGACCCACCTGTCATACACTGTTTAGGTTAATTAGAGATTAGGCTAAACAAACTACTGTTTAATTAACTAACAGATTAGTTAGATTAATTAACTAGGATTAATTAGCTTAATTAATTTAATTAATTAATTAATTAAGTTTATTATTTTTTTATTTCTTCTTTTTTTTTAAAACGTTCTAGGGGCTATGGGGCCCCCGTGTCAGTGGCCCAGGGGGCCTATGCAGGGCGGGCACACGGGTTACGGGCACGGGCGCCCGATGGGGCGAGCCTGGGCGACGGGCGCCGGGCGCCCGACAGGGGAGGCATCCGGGGCAGCAGTGTGGCGCCGCAGCCGCCGACGAGTGGAGGCGGGCAGCAGCAGCCACCGACGAGTGAAGGGATGGAGAGGACGTGCGGCGATCGGCGCCGGAGCAGAGCTAAGGGGAGCGTCAACGACGGACGCGGGAGGAGGCGTGCGAGCGGGACTTGCGCGAGCGGCGCGGGGGGTGCGGTCAAGCGCCGGCCGGAGGCGAGGCAAGGCGAGGTCAGA
>NC_041388.1:233123643-233124276 GCF_002162155.2 Triticum dicoccoides | reverse complement strand
GGGGGGTGCGGTCAAGCGCCGGTCGGAGGCGAGGCAAGGCGAGGTCAGAGGCGAGCGAGCGCGGCAGCAGCGCAGTAGCATACACGCGCGGGGTGGGGGGAGGGCGATGCGCCTGTGGCGATGGCCAAGCGCGGCCCGCAGGGGCCACGGCGGGGGCGGCGCGTGTGAGCTCAGGCGAGGGGATCTGACAGCGGGCGCGGCAGCAGAGTCCGGGGAGAGGGAAGGCAGTGGCGCGGGCGGTTCGGCCGGGGCGCGCGACCGATGCGGTGAGCGCGCGCGGGGGCTTGTGGCGACGAGCGCGAGCGGCAAGGGAGAGGGAGGAAGCGAGGCGCATGCTCACTGGGACCGTAGGGGAAATGGCAGCGGGGGTCGAGGGGGATGTCGTGGACGAGCGACGGAGTGGAGGAGGACGGCGAGGTGGCGGCGTCCGGTGAGGGAGGCCCGGCGAAGGCGCGGTCCAGGCGGATTGGGGGCGCCGGCGTGGTGGCGACGGGAACCGGTGGCGGCGTCGAGGGCGACCGATGGGGTAGCGGGACGGCGAGACGGCAGGGCGATGGGGGTGGTGCTCCGGTGGGGGGCGCCTAGGACGGCGACGGGCGTCGGGGCGATGTCGTCGGGGTCGGGGGTGTGGTC
>NC_041388.1:233101743-233123081 GCF_002162155.2 Triticum dicoccoides | reverse complement strand
GGGGAGTGGGGATCGGGTGAGGGTTAGGGTTACTGGGGGAGTGGATAAGGAGGGGGTAGTGGGGGCGGCCTGGGCCTGTGGCCGAGTGGGCCGGCCTGCTGGGTCGAAGCCCAGTGGGGGCCTTTCTCTCTTTCCCCTTTTTTTGTTTGTTTCTGTTTTTTGTAGTTTCTTTTGTTTTATTTATTTTTTTGTTTTATAGAATATACCACTAGCCCCTAAATTAGTATTTATAAATACTCTATTGCCACATTAATTTCTCATACCTAATAAAATAGTTTAATGTTTTAATATTATAAAATGCATCTAATTATTTGTATAAGCCACTATTTTATTTAGTTCAGTGCTTTTAAGTATTTTATAAAAATGTGATCCTCCACCATAATTACCTAAGCATTATTTGCCACTTCTAGAACATTTTAATTTTAATGTTTGAAAACTTTACCGTTTGACCTGATTTTGAATTTTTGAATCCGAACGGGATTGAACCATCGTGAGATTTACAACAGTAAGAGTGGTGACGTGGCATCATTAGCAGAGGTTACTGTAGCTTGATTATCCGGGCGTCACAGGCCGGGACCGGACGTCCGGCGCCTGAAGCGTCAGCCGAGCTCCAGCTAGCAGACGTCTGGTCCAGACCGGACGACCGGTGCCCCTGCACCCGAGACCAATGAGCGGACGTCCGGCCCCGACCGGACGACCGGCGTGACCGCACCCGAGCCAAAGTCAGCGGAAGTCCGGAGCCTCTGGACGTCCGGCACCCTCATCACAGAGCGGAACCAGTGGACGACCGGAGGACACCGGACGTCCAACAGCTCCTGAGACACCGGACGACCGGTCCCCAGCGGACGTCCGGTACCTATCTGCGCACAGTGTTCGGGCCCGAGGCCCATGTACCCCTTCACTTCGCCCCCATTTGCACTTAGACTATAAATAGACCCCCATTCATCCTAGCTAGGGTCAGCGTTGTGATAGCTCATTTGAGAGATAGAGTACGCTCATCCATATCGGATCTCCTCCTTGCGAGAGACCGCGGCCTCTTCGGAGGGGATCCCTTTGGATTCAAGGCCCCTTCTAAGGGAGGATCCCCTCGCGGATTCAAGACCTCCTTTGGAGAAGACCATCAAGACCTCCTCACGGAGAAGACCGGCTACCTATGTATCATCCCTAGTTGATCGTGTACCGTGTATCGTTCCATGTACTTGAGGATCTAGCCCATGTGTGACTTATTCGTGTCGGTTTAGTGATTTCCTCTTGTGTTTTCCTTCCGTTCTTCCACGTGTTCTCCGTGATTTCCCCTGGGATCCGCTCCTTTCGTGAAAGATCGGGTGATTAGGGTTTCTACCCTACATCATCTTGGTATCATGAGCAAGGTTGATCACGATTTTGGAGCCCCCTCTTCGTTTTTCTAGCTTGATTTTGTTTTTTTCGTCCTAATCCGAAAATCCCCACAAAAATAGCCCCAAAAATTTTTCTTGTGTTTTGTGAGTTTTGATGATGTTTTGTTGGATTTGATCCATGAATTTATTGTGTTGCAAGTGGATCTCGCCTTCCCCCACCATTTCCACCTCGAAATCCCTCCCAAAATCGCCAAAATCACCTCCCGGATTTGAAATTTCGCGTTGACCCCGACCACCGGACGTCCGGCGACCCAGGAAGCACTAGACGTCCGACCATTACCGGACGACCGGCGACTAGACATCCGTCCACTTCCGGACATCCGCTACACCACCTCCAACTTCCGCAAACCGTTCCAATATCCCAACCCACACCACCACTTAATCGCTACCTACTTCGACGATTTTGGTCGCCTTTGGTTTTGAGAATTTGAGTTTGCAGTACCGTATCCTTTTGTGTTTCGGCTATCTAGGTACGGTTCGACATCGACATCACCACCGCTCATCTTCACCACGGACGCGTCATCAACAACAACCACCTCGACTACGACTTGGTATTCGTGCCTCCACTTTGACACCATACCGGAAGCAAGACCGGTAACCTCATCTTGGTATTGGACATATCACTCTTGCCATTACATTGATAGCCATCATCGCCTTACTCCTTTGCGTTGCTTACCCATCGAGACTAGCCATTGAGTATTGCCGGCAACGAGACTTGTGCACTTTAGTGATCATACCTCCCATAGCATACATACATACATCATTGTTGCCTATATTGGTATCATTTCTTGTGTCACAAAGTTGTCATCGCATACTCACTTGCTATCTTGGTTCGTCAAGCATCGCATGAGAAAAGAGCACAAACATCAAAGAGCCAACCAAGCTTTTAAGCAAAGAGGAAAGATAAGCAAAGAGCTTTTAAACAAGAACCATAGCATCATACAACATTAAGATTGTCATACTCGATCATCTTGGATCATATCATAGCAACACCTTGCATACAAACATATTTGGGATAGAAGTCGTTGCATTTTTGCTAAGTAGGTTGTGCACAAGTTCTTGTATCCGCCTATCGTGCAATCGTGCTAGCGTCTCTCCAGTGTTGTACAACAAGAGCATTTTTGTGGATACCACATTTTGGCTCACCCTTCGTTGCACAACCCCACTTATCTTTTTGCGTGTGTGTTTCCGTGTACCGTATATGCTTGGTCTACTTGTTACATTGCATCTTGCGAATCTTCTCCAACATTATTGAATCTTGCTTACATTCACATTAAAAATTGTGCCACCATCCTAACCAAGCTCCACCATAAGCTTCTACTTGTGTAGGTGTGAGAAACCGACGAGAATTCGTACCAATTGGCCTATTTCCTTGTCCTACATTGGAGTGATCATCGATTCACTTTCAACTTCGGTCAAGGTACATTTGGTATTCGTTCTTCTCTTTCTACCACTCACACTTGTCTTGGAATGATGGATAGGCCAAGTACTTCTACCAACCCACTCTTCATGGAGCAAGACGACGACATGCACTCCTTCGTCACCAAGAGTCACCTCTTTGGTGCACAACATGCTTTGCATCAAGAGCAACAAGCTATGAGTGAACGCATCGACAACCTTGCTGCCGACTTGCGACTTTCCGAGCAACGTACAAGGGACTACTTCGACCACAAGCTCGACGATCACAAGCAAGAGAATGACGCAAGGATGGAAGAGATTCGCGCTTTGTTGCTCAATCGCTCTTCTTCCACTTCAAGAAGGAGCCATTGAAGTCGCCATTCCAACTCAAGTACACCGACATCGAACACTCTTCGTCGAGCTGCGCGCACCGACCATCAAGCAAACCTCAATCCGCTTCGGGACACCGACTCTCAAGAGCGCCGACGACGTCAAGCCGAAGAAGCCTTTGCGCTAGCTCGAGAACGACAACAACAACGCCAACATGAAGAGGAAGAATGCGTGCGTCTACACCAAAATGCACAAAATGCCGAGGCTCAACGTCAAGAACAACAACTCCGTGATGCTCAAGCACTTGAGGCGCAACAAGCTCTACGTGATGTGAGTCGAGCCATTGCCGACCGAGGCCGACAAGCCCGTGAACAAGAGGAAGCACTTCACGAAGAACTTCATGAACGATGATTTCAAGCTCGCATGCATCGTCTAGTTCCCCCTCGAGCTCGAAGCGTTCCTCCACAAGCTCGCCAAGACCATCAAGTTAATCAAGAGCATGAAGACAATGGGAATCCTTCGCGACAAGAGCAACACGAGGTTGACAACCCTCTGCGTCAAGAGCACCATGAGTTGGACAATCATCTACAATATGGGCGTCATCATCCCTGACCCCAACAAAATGAAGAGCAACGCTACGGCAAGCTCAAGTTCACCATGCCCAAGTTCAATGGAAGCAACGATCCCAAAGAATACCTTTCATGGGCATTGAAAGTTGACAAGATCTTTCGTTTGCACAATTATGAAGAAGAGAAGAAGATCGCGATGGCATCCCTTGAGGTCCAAGACTATGTCCTCATTTGGTGGGAACAAGTCATTGAATGCCGCGAGGCAAGAGGTGATCCACCCATCACTACTTGGGCACAAATGAAGGATGTCATGAGAGCACGCTTCATGCCTGCCTACTACAACCGCGACCTCTTCAAGAAACTCCGACAACTCAAGCAAGGAACCAAGAGTGTTGAAGAATACTACAAGGAGATGGAGATTGCAATGATAAGAGCCAATGTGATGGAAGATGATGAGCAAACTATGGCACGTTTCTTGAATGGACTCAATCATCCTATCAAGAAGATCGCCGACTTCCAACCATACTCAAATCTCATCGAGCTCATGCACCAAGCTACCAAAGCGGAACGCCAAGTGCAAGATGATTTCAAGTATGCCAAGTTCTCATCCAAGTCCTACGGCTTCTCCTATAACCAAGCTTCAACGACTCCAACACCTACTACAAGACCATCTACTTCCAACATCGACAAGTCGACTTCCAAGAAATCTTCGCCTACTACAAGAAACTTCAAGCCGAGAGCTTCATCATCATCAACCCCTACCGATGAGACCGTCAAGACGAGTTCCCTCAAGTGTTTCACTTGCGGAGGCCGAGGCCACAAGTCCTATGAGTGCACCAACAAGCACACCATGATCTTCAACGACGATGGCACTTATGATTCCATGAGCGAAGGAGAAATGGAAGCCCTTGAGCAAGTCGCCATGCACCGCCAAGTGAACAACGAAGAAGAACAAGTCTTTTGTGATGAATACTCAAGTCTCGCACTTGTTGTCTCCAAAGTCTTGACTCTCCAACATCACCGAGAAGAAGACCAAAGATGCACCATATTCCACACCAAGGCCGGCATCAATGGACGATCCGTCAATGTCATCATCGTTGGAGGGAGTTGTCACAATCTCGCAAGTGAAGAACTTTGCTCCAAGCTCCAATTGCCCAAGATGAAACATCCACATCCATACAAAGTGCAACGGCTTAGTGACTCCGGCACTATCCAATTCGAGCACCGAGTACAAGTCTCCTTCAAAATCGGCGCCTACGAAGACACCTTGGAGTGCGACGTCATCCCAATGACCGTTTGCCATCTTCTCCTTGGATGGACATGGAAATTCGATAGAGGAGTCGTCCACAATGGGCGTACAAACCACTATAGCTTCAAGATGCAAGGAAAGGAGTTTGTGTTACGACCTATACCTCCAAGCCAAGTGATCGCCGATAAGCAAGCCACCCATCATGGAGGGAATGGTGAGAGAGTGAGCCACCAAAAAGAGAGTGAGCGCCACAAGCCCAAATTGAGTGCCTCCACGATGAGCGAAAACAAGAACCTCGTTCTATTTGCCACCAAACGTGAGATGAGAGAAGTGTGTGAGAATCCATCTAGTGTCCTACACTACGTCCTCGTGTGCAAGGACAATACACCACAAACTAACACTTCTCACACTCTTCCTCTAGTGTTGTCTTCTCTTTTGCAGGAATTTCAAGATGTTTTCCCCGATGAGGCATTGAGCACCGCATCGACCTCGTCCCCGGAGCACCGCTTCCGAACAAAGCTCCCTACCGCGTCAACCCCGAAGAAACCAAAGAAATTCAAAGGCAAGTAAAGCATCTCATAGACCATGGTCATGTGCGTGAAAGTTTGAGCCCTTGTGCCGTACCGGTCATTCTTGTGCCAAAACGTGACGGTAGCTTTCGCATGTGCTCCGATTGTAGACCTATCAATGCTATCACCGTTCGTTATAGGTATCCCATTCCACGCCTAGATGATATGCTAGATGAGCTTAGTGGTGCCACTATATTTTCCAAAATTGATCTTAAGAGTGGTTACTATCAAATCCGCATACAAGAGGGTGATGAATGGAAAACCGCATTCAAAACCAAGTTTGGTTTGTATGAGTGGTTAGTCATGCCTATGGGTCTCTCGGAAGCACCGGACACTTTTATGCGCCTTATGAATCATGTCTTTCGCCCTTACATTGGTATATTTGTTGTGGTTTACTTCGATGACATTCTTGTGTTTAGTAAATCTATCAACGAGCATGTCACCCATGTCCGCACCGTTTTGCAAACTCTTCGAAAAGAGCGACTCTATGCTAATATGGAGAAATGCCTTTTTGGTATTGATAAGCTCGTTTTCTTGGGTTTTGTGGTCTCTTCTAAGGGTGTTCATGTAGATGAGTCCAGGATCAATGCTATTAAGACTTGGCCGCAACCAACCAACTTGCATCAAGTGCGTAGTTTTCTTGGTCTTGCGGGTTTCTATCGTCGCTTCGTGAAGGATTTTAGCACCATTGCTTCGCCTTTGCATGCTTTGAGCAAGAAGAATGCGCCGTTTATTTGGGGACCATCCCAAGATACCGCATTCAATGACCTTAAGAATTTACTTACTCATGCTCCCGTGCTTGCTTTACCCAACTTCGACAAGCCTTTTGAGACTCATTGCGATGCTAGCGGTAATGGCATAGGAGGTGTGTTAACACAAGAGAAGCGCCCCATAGCTTACTTTAGTGAGAAACTTTCTGGAGCGCAACTCAACTATCCCATCTATGACAAAGAGCTATATGCTTTAGTCTGCGTTTTACATGAATGGGAACATTACCTTCGTCCCCATGAGTTTATCATACCAATCATGAGACCCTGAAGTATCTCAAGGGTCAAACTAAGTTGAACAAGCATCATGCTAAATGGAGTGAATTCATTGAGTCTTTTCCCTATGTCATCAAGTACATCAAGGGTAAAGAGAACATCGTCGCGGATGCTCTTGCCCACATATGCATGCTAGTCACACAACTTGAGTTAGATGTCATTGGCTTCGAGCATATCAAAGAATTGTATGCGCATGATGAAACTTTTGCCACTCCTTATGCCAAGTGTTTGTCGCATACATCATGGGAGCACTATTACATCAAAGACGGCTACCTTCTGAGAGCTAACAAACTTTGCATCCCCAAGTCGTCCCTTCGTTTATTGCTTTTGCAGGAATCACATGGGGGAGGATTAAAGGGACACTTTGGACGTGATAAGACGTTCGCCACGTTCTCGAAGAGCTACTTTTGGCCAAAGATGTTTCGGGACGTCAATCGCTTCACCAACCGATGTTCGACATGCCGCAAAGCTAAGTCCAAAGCTCAATCTCATGGCCTCTATATGCCTCTACCGATTCCATACCAACCTCGGGAAGACATTAGCATGGACTTTGTACTTGGTTTGCCTAGAACTTGCAATGGGAAAGATTCCATATTTGTAGTTGTGGACCGTTTCTCAAAAATGGCACATTTTATTCCTTGTCACAAGATAGACGATGCTTCACATGTTGCTAATCTCTTTTGTAGGGAAATATTGCGTCTCCATGGTGTGCCAAAGACAATTGTCTCGGACCGCGACGTCAAGTTCCTTAGCTACTTTGGAAGACCCTATGTGCCAAGCTCGGAATCAAGCTACTCTTCTCCACGGCGTACCATCCTAAACCGACGGCCAAACAGAGGTGACAAACCGCACACTCTCCGCTCTACTTTGAGTACTCATCAAGAAGAACATCAAGGAGTGGGAGGAGTGCCTACCTATCGCCGAGTTCGCCTACAACCGCGCAAGACACTCAACAAATGGCAAGTCGCCTTTCGAGGTCGTTTACGGATTCAACCCATTGTCACCATTGGACATTCTTCCTCTACCAATCCAAGGGCGCATCAATTTGGATGCAAGTGCGCGTGTGACACATCTCAAGAAGATGCATGAAGATACAAGAAACACCATCGAGCGCCAAGTTCAACGCCTTGCGACCAAGCTCAACTTCAACAAGCAACCTATGGTCTTCAACATTGGTGATTGAGTGTGGCTACACCTTCGCAAGGACCGCTTCCCACAAGAACGCAAAATCCAATCTTTGACCACGAGCGGATGGACCCTTCAAGGTGCTTGCACATTACAACGACAACGCTTACAAGATCGACCTCCCGCGCGACAAGTACAACGTGAACGACATCTTCAACGTCAAAGATCTCTCTCCCTTCCATGGTGATGAAGATTTTGATCCGAGGACGGATCTTTCCCAAGGGAGGGGAGATGATGCGGAGCATCCCAAGGTCATACCCATGGACCTACCATCGTCTCATCAAGTGCCTACCGGACCCATGACTCGATCACGTGCAAGAGCCCTTCAAACCGAGGTGACATCTCTCCTCTCACAATTCCACTTCGATGCACATGAAGCATGGCTACTACCTCATATGGATACCTTGTGCATACTCAGGTACAATGGAGAAGCTAAGGAGCAAGGACAAGAAGAAGAGGAAGATGGACGAGAAGACGGAGAATAAGAAGGGCTGCAGGAAAAGTCCCAGCCACCGGGCGACCGACCGGGACCGGACGTCCGGCGCCTGAAGCGTCAGCCGAACTCCAGCCAGCGGACGTCTGGTCCAGACCGGACGACCGGTGCCCCTGCACCCGAGGCCAATGAGCGGATGTCCGGCCCCGACCGGACGACCGGCACGACCGCACCCGAGCCAAAGTCAGGGGAAGTCCCGAGCCTCTGGACGTCCGGCACCCACATCACAGAGCGGAACCAGCAGACGACCGAAGGACACGGGACGTCCGGCAGCTCCTGAGACACCGGACGACCGGTCCCCAGCGGACGTCCGGTACCTGTCTGCGCACAGTGTTCGGGCCGGAGGCCCATGTACCCCTTCACTTCGCCCCCATTTGCACTTAGACTATAAATAGACCCCCCATTCATCCTAGCTAGGGTCGGCGTTGTGATAGCTCATTTGAGAGAGACCGCGGCCTCTTCGGAGAAGATCCCTTTGGATTCAGGGCCCCTTCTAAGGGAAGATCCCCTCGCGGATTCAAGACCTCCTTTGGAGAAGACCACCAAGACGTCCTCACGGAGAAGACCGGCTACCTATGTATTGTCCCTAGTTGATCGTGTATCGTGTATCGTTCCATGTACTCGAGGATCTAGCCCATGTGTGACTTATTTGTGTCGGTTTAGTGATTTCCTCTTGTGTTTTCCTTCCATTCTTCCTCGTGTTCTCCATGATTTCCCCCGGGATCCGCTCCTTTCATGAAAGATCGGGCGATTAGGGTATCTACCCAACATCAACCGATAAATATCTTCCTAGAATATGTGGGAGCCAATATGAGCATCTTGGTTCCGCCATTGGTTATTAACCGGAGATGAGTCTCAGTCATGTCTACATAGTTCTCAAACCTGTAGGTTCCACACGCTTAACGTTCGATGACGACCGGTATTATGAGTTTATGTGTTTTGATGTACTGAAGATTATTCGGGGTCTCGGATGAGATCACGGACATGACGAGGAGTCTCAAAATGGTCAAGACATAAAGATTGATATATTGCATGACTATGTTCGGACACCTGATGAGTTCCGGGGGTCACCAGATATATATCGGAGTGCCGGAAGGGTTATCGGAACCACCGGAGAAGTAATGGGCCTTATTGGGCCTAGGGGAGAGAGAGGGGCTTCCAAGGGCTGGTCACGCGCCACCCCATGGGCCTAGTCCGAATTGGACTAGGGGGAGGGACGGCGTCCCCTCCTTCCTTCTCTTCCCCCCTCCTTCCTTCTTTTCCTAGTAGGACTAGGAAAGGGGGGAGTCCTACTCCTACTAGGAGGAGGATTCCTCCCCCTTGGCGCGCCTATGAGGGCTGGCCGGCCTCCCCCTCCCTCCTTTATATTCGTGGGAGGGGGGCACCCTATAACACATCAAAGTTGACTGTTTAGCCGTGTGCGGTGCCCCCTCCATAGAATTCCACGTCGGTCATATCGTTGTAGTGCTTAGGCGAAGCCCTGGGTCGGTAACTTCATCATCACCGTCATCACGCCGTCGTGCTGATGAAACTCTCCCTCGGCCTCTACTGGATCAAGAGTACGATGGACATCACCGAGCTGAACGTGTGCAGATCATGGAGGTGCCGTGCGTTCGGTACTTGATCGGCTGGATCGCGAATACGTTCGACTACATCAACCGCGTTTCATAACGCTTTCACTTTCGGTCTACGAGGGTACGTAGACATACTCTTCCCCTCTCGTTGTTATGCATCACCTATAGATGGATCTTGCGTGCGCGTAGGATTTTTTTTGAAATTACTGCGTTCCCCTATAGTGGCATCCGTGCCAGGTCTATGCGTAGATGTTATATGCACGAGTAGAACACAAAGGAGTTGTGGGCGTGGGCATATACATATTGCTTGTTGTCACTAGTTGATTCTTGGTTCAGCGGTATTGTTGGATGAATCGGCTTAGACCGACATTACGCGTACGGTTACGCGAGACTGGTTCTACCGACGTGCTTTGCACACAGGTGGCTAGTGGGTGTCTGTTTCTCCAACTTTAGTTGAATCGGATTCAATGAACATGGTTTTTTCTGAAGATCAAAAAGCAATCACTATACCACATTGTTTTTATACGTAGGTAAGAACGGTTCTTGCTAGAAACCCGTAGCAGCCATGTAAAACTTGCAACAACAAAGTAGAGGACGTCTAACTTGTTTTTGCAAGGCATGTTGTGATGTGATATGGTCAATGTCGGTGTCAAAACTGGCGGATCTCGGGTAGGGGGTCCCAAACTGTGGGTCTAAGGCGGATGGTAACAGGAGGCAGGGGACATGATGCTTACCCAGGTTCGGGCCCTCTCAATGTACGTAAAACCCTACGTCCTGCTTGATTGATCTTGATGATATGAGTATTACAAGAGTTGATCTACCACGAGATCATAGAGGCTAAACCCTAGAAGCTAGCCTATGCTATGATTGTATATTGTCCTATGGACTAAACCCTCCGGTTTATATAGACACCAGAGGGGGCTAGGGTTACACAGAGTCAGTTACAAGGGAGGAGATCTACATATTCGTGTTGCCAAGCTTACCTTCCACACCAAGGAGAATCCCATCCGGACACGAGACGAAGTCTTCAATCTTGTATCTTCATAGCCCAACAGTCTGGCCAAAGGATATAATCCGGCTGTCCGGAGACCCCCTAATCCAGGATTCCCTCAGTAGCCCCTAAACCAGGCTTCAATGACGATGACTCCGGCGCGCAGATTTGTCTTTGGCATTGCAAGGCGGGTTCCTCCTCCGAATACTCCATAGGAGATTTTGAACCCCAGGATAGTGTCCGGCTCTGCAAAACAAGTTCCACATACCACCGTAGAGAGAATAATATTTTCACAAATCTAAGCTGCTGACATGTTTTGGCAGCACGACATCATGTCATGGCCCGGTCATTATTCGAACCGTTTTTCTCAACCAGCACCGCACATATTGCGAGGCGGTTTTCTTGACACGTCTTGTCAAAGCAGAATCGTGCCCCCTTATTACGGGATTCTCATCAATATGGATGTGGGTAACCCAACCGCGCCATCAATTACGGCGCTTGGGGAATAAGCGATTTTATCAGGCAAGTGGGGAGGCGCATCGCCTCTTCCGCCCTTATAAAGGGACAAGGATTCACCCTTTTTACCCATGCCTTCTTCCTCCTTGCTTACCCATTCTCGCACTCTCGAGCTCCAGCGCCCAAGTTCGCGTCTTTCTTCTCAAACCATTCCAAGCATGTCCGAAGCGGGAGGCAAGTGGATGGTCTCCTCCGTCACGGAGGAGAACATCACAAAGTTACGGGAAGCCGGATATCTGGCTGTGGATATCGCGCACCGGCTGCCAGATGCAGGGCAGATCATCCCCACGCCCGAACCCCATGAGAGGGTAGTTTTCCTTACCCACTTCGTTCGCGGACTGGGATTTCCCCTCCACCCGTTTGTCCGCGGGCTCATGTTCTACTATGGGCTGGATTTTCATGATCTGCCCCCCAATTTCATATCTCAACATCTCGGCGTTTATCATCGTGTGCGAGGCCTTCCTCCGCATCAGGCCCCACTTCAGACTGTGGCTGAAGACCTTCAATGTTAAACCGAAGGTGGTGGTCGGCCAGCAAGCAGAGTGCGGAGGCGCCATGGTGGGCAAAATGCCTAACGTCACCTAGCTCGAAGGCTCCTATGTGGAGACCATAAAGGGGTGGCAGTAGGGGTGGTTCTACGTCACCGAGCCGTGCGACACCAACTGGGTGGCGGCCCCCAAATTCCGATCCGGAATCCCCACGCGGCTCACTTCCTGGAAAGAGAAGGGCCTGTCCTGGGGTTCCTCGGTAGAGCTGACCGGACTCCAGACCTGCATCAGGAACATGATGAGCAAGAAAATCAAGCCCCCCTACCAGAAGATCCTGCAGATGCTCTCCTAACGGAGATGCTGGCTCCGGCACCTTACGAGGTGCCGGAGAAGGAGACCAAGAAGAAGGCCACGGGGACCTGAAAGGGTCTCCGGTGCAAGGTTGTATCGGACTCATCGTTCGATGACTCTGACGCGCACTCCTCCCATGAAAACGAGGAGGAGGAAGAGAAAAGTTCTCCCCCAGCCAGGGAGGACAAGAAAAGGAAGGCCGACCCAACCGGGGAGGCCGAAGGGTCCAAGAAGGGAAGGACCCTCCCTCCGGACTGCTCCACGACAGCCGCCTATAGCGGCGACGAGTGGCTACCCAGGGTCAAGCCCTTGGCGAAGTCGTAAGTATCCGAAAACCATAGTAATTCATGGTATGTTTTATTGCACTGCTTCTCCTCATGCCGAACATGATTATGTAGTCCGTCCCGATCTCATCTCGACGTATCTTCGTCGAGCGGTTCATTGGACTCCTCGGATATGAACATCAGTTCTCTTCTGACCGCCTCCACCCCTCGCCCTACGAACAACGTCGAGGTGTTGTCTCGAAAGGCACCGAGCCGAGGGGAGGCTCTCGCCAAAAAACACGAGTCCTTGGAGCTTGACTCTAAGACGCGAGAGTCCGAGCTTGCAAAGGCGCTCGAAAGCGCCCGGAGTGCCAAGGCTGAAGCCCACAAGGCCCTCCAGGAGATTGATGCGGTGAAGAAGATAGCAGTGGGTAAGGCATTCATTATGCAAAGCAAGCACGTGAAGGAAACTTTCCTTTTACTTACCCGAGTTCGGAGCTCTCCAGGAGCGTTCGCAGATCTTTCCCGCAGTGTACTGGATGCCGCAGAATTTTACCGAGCTGAGGAGGGGAGCTCGACGGAAAAGTTGTTCTGGTCTCAGTATACTAGGACCGAACACCCAATGCCCTTGAGCAACTGGCTGAAGCAATTGGTTGAGTTTCACAAGGCGGCCGAACAGGCCATGAAGGGTCTTATAGTCTGGATGTGGCCTGGCGAGCCCCTGCCCGGCAGCTACTTCGGTCTGGTGACGCGGCTTGTGGATGCTTGCCCACGGCTTGAAGTCTTAAAGCGGTCCGTCTGCATCGAGGGTGCGCGCAGGGCTTTTGCCCGTGCGAAGGTGCACTGGGCGAAGCTGGATGCCGTGCAGCTGGTGAAGGAAGGGCCGCCGGAGGGCAAGGAGCATCGGTACCCTGAAATGTATTATGAAAGTGTCCTGAAGGGTTCCCGCCTTGTGGCAGATGAATGTGCCAGAGATGTAATTTTTGAATGAACATGCTTATGTGATCCTTTTTATTTTAAACAAGTTCATTTGCGCTATGCAACGCTTTTTGAATTTAAAATATTACCTTCTGTACGGCCGTTTATAAAATCTGAGAGTTGGCCAGTCGTCGGCTTCTGCCCCCATGTACTTAGTACTGGGGTGTTTGGGATAAACCTAAGCACTCTTTATCCCAATTTTGGGTCCTTCGAGGGAGGTGTTCAGCACAACGAACCAGGCAATCGCACTACAAGGCTTTATCACTCTCACTTAGCCATAGAAGTCTACAATTTTAAATTTTGGCGAAGCCCCTAGTATTCGGAAGGCCGAATTTGGGGTGCTATACACGCCTAAGTCAGGCAAGGCCGACTCCTCGCTCGAAGCGGAAAAAGTCTTTAAGGACTTGAGACCTCTCGAACAGCGACCAGCTCTCACCTTATCACGACAGTCATTTTTCGGCTTTCTCTACTGAGGTGTTCGTCCGGAAGAACCGGGACACAATCGCAGTAGTTCTCCCAGTGCTACGTTAGCCGATATAGTGGAACGTAAGGTACCAAAGCATGGGAGCCGGGCAACCCCAACTATAGACCCAAGACATGATTCGGAGCTGATGCATATAATGCTATAAGTTCGGGGTGCCGCACTATCGAAAGTGTTCAGACTTCTCACACCGTATTATGGGGTAAACGAAAGCCCCTAGCGTATTGACCGTACCAGAATGTACAGGAGCAAGTTGTCGTAAATGAACATATAAGAAAAAAGGGATAAATAATGCAATAATAGACTAATGCTATGCATTGTTATTTAAATAATACGTCAAAGCGTACTGGTACAAGTAGTGCAATAAGCAAGAAATATGACTATCTGACATGTCCTATCCAAGGGCACGCTGCGTATGGATAGTAGAAAGCGGGTATATCGATTATAATTAGAGACCACCTGGGGGTTCCCGTGTACATCTTAGCTTCTTGCCTCCTTGGTTGTTCCTTCCCGTAATGTGTCCGGCAATCATACTGCCGGAAAGGTATTCCAGAGAGTAAGGTCCTGAAAGAGCAAAAATGAAAAAGGTATGCATCCCCTAGTGCGGTGAAGCCGCATTGCGGGACGTGCCCTGATCGTGCCCCCACCTATGCCCATGGTATTTTCAGTGCGTAATTATGTACGCGCGGCATGGAATTCATCGCTTGACTGGGACTGGGACAGGGGCCGGATTGCTTGGCGAGCTCTGAACGTGCCAGACGATCCTGTTGCGGGTTACTCCGAACTCGCTTTGCGGTCTCCGGGGGCTGTATCGATGAATTGGCGGTTTTGCCTAAAAAGGCTGCTTTGTGCTTCAGTTGCGAGAGCCGCAGTATGCTTTTCCGTGCGGAGCGAGCATTCTGTGTTTCCATTAACTGTTATGACCCCCTAGGTCCTGGCATCTTGCGGATGCGGTTCGCCCGAGCAGTACGTGATAGCCACTGCGGAACAGGACAATATCGAAGATTAACTCCTCGCTTCGGAAGTTGTCCGGAGCTCCGAAGACCACTTCCAATGCAATTGAGCCCGTGCAATGGGCCTCTACACCTGGGATGACACCCTTAAAGGTGGTTTTGGTGGGTTTGATCCTTGAGGGGTCTATACCCATTTTGCGCATTGTATCCTGATAGAGCAGGTTCAGGCTGCTGCCGCCGTCCATAAGGACTCGAGTGAGGTGAAATCCGTTGATGATGGGGTCTAGGACCAATGCGGCGGATCCGCCATGACGGATACTAGTGGGGTGGTCCCTGCGATCGAAGGTGATCGGACAAGAGGATCATGGGTTGAACTTTGGGGCGACGGGCTCCATCGCATAGACGTCCTTAGTGCATGCTTCCGTTCCCTCTTGGGAATGTGGGTTGCGTATATCACGTTCACCGCCTTCACTTGTGGGGGGAACCTCCTCTGTCCTCCCGTGTTCGGCGGCCGGGGATCTTCCTCGTCATCACTATGCAGCCCCTTGTCCTTGTTTTCGGCATTTAACTTGCCGGCCTGCTTGAACACCCAACATTCTCTGTTGGTGTGATTGACTGGCTTATCAGGGGTGCCGTATTTGACACGAGCGATCGACTATGCGATCCAAACTGGATGGGCCCGGAGTACTTCTTTTGAATGACTTTTTCCGCTGAAGATTTAGAGCCTCTGAATCCGGCATTGACTGTCGTATCATCGGTGTTGTCGCTGTTGTTGCGGCGCTTTTATCTGTTACGGCGTGGTGTGCCGTTGGCATCTTTGGTATCTGAAGTGCCCGGATTCCTTGATGTGTTGTTGCTGCGAACCAGCCAGCTATCCTCGCCCGCACAAAAGCGGGTCATGAGTGTTGTGAGGGCTGCCATAGACTTGGGCTTCTCCTGGCCGAGGTGCCGGGCGAGCCACTCGTCACGGATGTTATGCTTGAATGCCGCTAAGGCCTCTGCGTCCGGACAGTCGACAATTTGGTTTTTCTTAGTTAGGAATCGTGTCCAGAATTGCCTGGCCGATTCCCTGGGCTGCTGAGTTATATGGCTCAAGTCACTAGCATCCGATGGTCACACATAAGTGCCTTGGAAGTTGTCAAGGAATGCGTCTTACAAATCCTCCCAACTGCCAACGTAGTCTGCTGGCAAGCTATTCAGCCAATGTCGAGCTGGTCCTTTGATTTTTAGTGGGAGGTACTTGATGGCATGCAGATCATCACCGCGAGCCATGTGGATATGGAGGAGAAAATCCTCAATCCATATAGCAGGATCTGTTGTACCATCATACGATTCAATATTTACGGGTTTAAAACCCTCCGGGAATTCGTGATCCATAACTTTATCACTGAAGCATAGGGGGTGTGCGGCGCCTCTGTGCCGGGCTATATTACGATGCAGTTCATATGAGTCTTGTCTGCTGTGTTCGGCCCGACCAGATTTACTTTTAGTGTATCCGGCGCGACGGTCATCGTTGCGCATTGGCGCGCGCCCCCTTGACCCGTATATCGACCTTGCATGTTTTTCCCTGCTTTCCAATACGTCTCGCAGGTCCCATGTGTTGCCTCGGGCCTTGGTATTTTTGATTGAGTGGTGGTGGGGTGCAGGCTGAACTTCAGGCTGAAACGCCTCTCTAGCTCGGTCACGCAGTGGTCGGTCAGCCGCATCGTACACTGGTGATGGAGGTTTCAATGCTTCCTCCTCGAGGTGAGGTAGCAACCTGCGTTTTGGGTAACTCTTGGAGGGGCGCTCGAGTTCGTATTCCTCGGCCGCAAGGACTTCGGTCCATCTGTCTGCTAGCAAGTCTTGATCAGCTTGAAGCTGTTGTTGCTTTTTCTTCAGGCTATTTGCTGTGGCCATAAGCTGGCGCTTGAAGTGCTCCTGCTTGACGGGATCCTCAGGCACGATAAATTCTTCGTCGTCATGGATCACCTCGTCTTCAGAAAGAGGCATGTAATTGTCCTCCTCCCATTTTCCATCTGCTGCCTGCTCTGGAGGGCTAGCTTGTTCGCCTTCCCGCTCTACATTGTGCTGGAGGGGACTGTGGTTGTCTTCGGCACTATCCGGAGTGTTATTGTCTCTTGTGCTGGTATCACTACTTTTGCTGTGGCGGGACTTAGAGCAGCGCCGCTGACGTCGGCGCTTGGGTTGCTTCTTGGAGGAGTCATCCTCCGCTATCTCGTTGCCATTGCTCTCTTTGAGGGTGTCCACCATGTATATATCATATGATGAGGTGGCAGTCCAGCACCCTGTGGGCGGTGGTTCCTATTTGTCTCCAGCATCATCGTCCATACCATCGATGTCTTCGGAGTCGAAGTCGAGCATGTTGGTTAAATCGTCGACAGTGGCTACTAAGTGGGTGGTGGGTGGGCAGCGAATTTCTTCGTCGTCCGCATCCCATTCGAACCGGACATAGTTCGGCCAAGGTTCTCCTGACAAGGAGAGAGACCTTAATGAATTTAGCACATCGCCGAAAGGCGAGTGCTCAAAGATATCCACAGAGGTGAACTCCATGATCGGCGCCCAGTCAGATTCGATAGGCACGGATGCAGGCGGCTCGGAGTCCGTGGCCGGAGACGAATCCAGTGGTTCGACGACACAGCTCTCGTATGGGGTGAAGTCAGTATCCGGCTCCATCGCCACTGAGAGTGCGCCCTCCATGGCGGGGTCTATCCCTCCGTCCTTGGATGGCACAATTTGCTCTGGATTGAGGGCCGAAGTAGTTGCAGATGATATCTCACGAACACTGTCCGACGGTAGAGTTACGTCATGCTCGTCGTGATTGTGCGGCACACCTAACATGGGCTCGAATCCGGCGAAGATCAAGTCTCCGCGGATGTCGGCAGTGTAGTTTAAGTTTCCGAACCTGGCCTGATGGCCAGGGCGTAGCTCTCGATCTACTCCAGATGGCCAAGTGAATTGGCCCGCAGTGTGAAGCCGCCGAATACGAAGATCTGTCCGGGGAGGAAAACTTCACCCTGGACCGTATTGTTAACGATGATCGAAGGGGCCATCGAGCCTTACAGTGACGGCACAGTGGAAATCTCAGTGAAAGCACCAATGTCAGTGTCAAAACCGGCGGATCTCGGGTAGGGGGTCCGGAATTGTGCGTCTAAGGCGGATGGTAACAGGAGGCAGGGAACATGATGTTTACCCATGTTCGGGCCCTCTTGATGGAGGTAAAACCCTACGTCATGCTTGATTGATCTTGATGATATGAGTATTACAAGAGTTGATCTACCACGAGATCGTAGAGGCTAAACCCTAGAAGCTAGCCTATGGTATGATTGTATATTGTCCTACGGACTAAACCCTCCGGTTTATATAGACACCGGAGGGGCCTAGGGTTACGCAGAGTCGGTTACAAGGGAGGAGATCTACATATCCGTGTTGCCAAGCTTACCTTCCACGCCAAGGAGACTCCCATCCGGACACAAGACGAAGTCTTCAATCTTGTATCTTCATAGCCCAACAGTCCGGCCAAAGGATATAATCCGGCTGTCCGGGGACCCCCTAATCCAGGACTCCCTCAGTCAAGACGTGATGATATATAAATTGTTGTATGAGATGATCATGTTTTGTTAAAGTTATTGGCAACCGCCAGGAGCCTTATGGTTGTCTCTTTATTGCATAAGATGCAAGTGCCATACAATTGACTTACTTTATCGCTATGTGATAGGAATAGTTGCAAAAGAAATAGTTGGAGAGACGACCATGTGATGACACGTTGATAGAGATCAAGATGATGGAGATCATGGTGTCATGTCGGTGACGATGGAGATCATGACGGTACTTTGGAGATGGAGATCAAAGGCACAATATGATGATGGCCATATCATGTCACATATTTTGATTGCATGTGATGTTTATCTTTTATGCATCTTATTTTGCTTAGTACGATGGTAGCATTATGAGATGATCCCTCACTAAAATTTCAAGGTATAAGTGTTCTCCCTAAGTATGCACCGTTGCGACAGTTCTTCGTGCTAAGACACCACGTGCTGATCGGGTGTGATAAGCTCTACGTTCACATACAACGGGTGCAAGCCAGTTTTGCACAAGTAGAATACTCGGGTTAAACTTGACGAGCCTAGCATATGCAGATATGGCCTCGGAACACTGAGACCGAAAGGTCGAGCGTGAATCATATAGTAGATATAATCAACATAGTGATGTTCACCATTGAAAACTACTCCATCTCACGTGATGATCGGACATGGTTTAGTTGATATGGATCACGTGATCACTTAGATGATTAGAGGGATGTCGATCCAAGTGGGAGTTCTTAAGTAATATGATTAATTGAACTTAAATTTATCATGAACTTAGTCGTGATAGTATTTGCATATCTATGTTGTAGATCAATTGCTCACGTATAGCTTCCCTGTTTTATTTATGATATGTTCCTAGAGAAAACTATGTTGAAAGCTGTTAGTAGCAATGATGCGGACTAGCTCTGTGATCCGAGGATTATCCTCATTGCCACACAGTAGAATTATGTCCTTGATGCACCGCTAGGTGACAGACCTATTGCAAGAGCAGATGCGGACGTTATGAACTTTTGGCAAGCTCAGTATGATGACTACTTGATAGTTTAGTGTGCCATGCTTTACGGCTTAGAACCAGGAATTCAAAAAAGTTTTGAACGCCACAGGACATATAAGATGTTCCAAGAGCTGAAATTGGTATTTTAGGCTCATGCTCGAGTCGAGAGGTATGAGACCTCTGAAAAGTACTTTGCCTACAAGATGGAGGAGAATAGCTCAACCAGTGAGCATGTGCTCAGAATGTCTGAGTACTACAATCGCTTGAATCAAGTGGGAGTTAATCTTCCATATAAGATAGTGTCTGACAGAGTTCTCTAGTCACTATCGCCAAGTTACTGGAACTTTGTGATGAACTATAATATGTAAGGGATGATGAAATCGATTCCTGAGCTATTCGGGATGCTGAAATTAGCGAAGGTAGAAATCAAGAAAAGCATCAAATGTTGATGGTTGACAAGACCACTAGTTTCAAGTAAAAGGGCAAGGGAAAGAAAGGGAACTTCAAGAAGAATGGCAAGCAAGTTGCCACTCCCATGAAGAAGCCCAAAGCTAGACCCAAGCCTGAAACTAAGTGCTTCTACTGCAAAGGAAATGGTCACTGGAAGTGGAACTACCCTAGATACTTGGCGGATAAGAAGGATGACAAAGTGAACAAAGGTATATTTGATATACATGTTATTGATGTGTACTTTACTAGTGTTTATAGCAACCCCTTAGTATTTGATACTGGTTCAGTTGCTAAGAGTAGTAACTCGAAACGGGAGTTGCAAAATAAACAGGACTAGTTAAGGGCGAGGTGATGATGTGAGTTGGAAGTGATTCCAAGGTTGATAAGATCACCATCACACACTCCCTTTACCTTCGGGATTAGTGTTGAACCTAAAATAAATGTTATTTGGTGTTTGCGTTGAGCATAAATATGATTGGATCATGTTTATTACAATACGATTATTCATTTAAGTCAAAGAATAATTGTTGTTCTATTTACATGAATAAAACCTTCTATAGTCATACACTCAATATAAATGGTTTACTAAATCTCGATCGTAGTAATACACATACTCATAATATTGAAGCCAAAAGATGCAAAGTTAATAATGATAGTGCAACTTATATGTGGCACTGCCGTTTAGGTCATATTGGTGTAAAGCGCGTGAAGAAACTCCATGCTGATGGACTTTTGGAATCACTTGATTATGATTCACTTGATGCTTGCAAACCATGCCTCATGGGAAAGATGACTAAGACTCCGTTCTTCGGAACAATGGAGCGAGTAACTGTCACAGCCCTAGAGTACCTGAGTGAAATAGTTGCATCTGCACTCATGCATCATGTCTAAATTCTGAAAGTTGAATTGAGGTTAGTTGAAACCCTCATAAATCACTTCAAAAATAATCAACATTTAAAATCTTTTCAAAGAAGTCCAAGAAAATGTTCCTCTTAGTCTCTGAAAATATTGGCAAGAGGTAAAACTTAAAACAATATTTTTGGAATCTCAGAGATATTTATTTGGGCCTTTGAATTAAGTTAATACTTATTTGAATTGGAGCTACTAATTCCTATAAAATATTTGCTAGCTCCAATTATTCTGAAACTTGGTGAGGGCCTCTGGTTTAAATCAGATAGTGCCCATAAAAGTGTTTTAGTATTTAAACTAAATCAAAACAAAATAACATAAATAGAAAACAGAAACAGAATTAGAAAGAGAGGAACCTACCTGGCAAAGCCCACCTGGCCTGTTACTGTAGTGGCCCAGCTCCTCCAGCTGGCCAGTGCCAGTCGTCTTCAACCTCTGCCAGTAGGTAGAGGCGAAGGCGGGCACGGCGCGCGCTGAGGCCGCCACCTCCTCCCTGCCTGCCTCGCGCCCCTGAGGCTCTCTTCCAGCGCCACGGAGACGGCCACGCACCCCCAGGCCCTCTCACTC
>NC_041388.1:233060561-233101141 GCF_002162155.2 Triticum dicoccoides | reverse complement strand
CACCACGGCACAGCTACCCCCTCGCCCCTCTGTTGTGCCCACGAGTTCCGCGACGTCGTCCTCGACCCCCTCACCGAACCACGCCCCGCTGGAAGCCCTGCAGCGTCGCCTTCAAGGTCTTCTTCAACCTTTGTCCACCGGAGATGCCTCTCGCCGCCCCGCTCGCTCCGGTGCTTCCCCGAGCATGCCGAGGCCACCTCTGCATCCACCGTGAGCCCCTGCCCCTAACCCCCCTCCTCTACGCCTCGGTTGCACCCCCTAGCCGCCGTCTCCACCGAGCCCGAGCACTCTGCTCCGCCGGCGACGCCGTCGTCGTGGCCACAGCCACGCGGGCTCGAAACCGAGCGCGTCACCGCGTTTGCCACACTCCCAGGAGGCCGTAGCCCCTCTCCACGCCCCTGTTGTGCATCCCAGCGCCGAACCCGAGCACGCCCGAGCTCTGGCCGCCGTGGCCGAGCTCCCCGCCGTCGCCTCCGGCCGCCCCAGGCGCGGCTGGCGCCACCATCCGGCGCACGCTGGTCTCGGCTCTCGAACGAGCCCAACCACCCTGCGAACGGGGCCCCAGAGCCCATTCCCGCGGCCTCCGCCGTGTCTGGTCATCGTCGGCGGCTAAACGCCGGTGGTTTAGCCCCGGTTGACCAGGGGTTTGACCTCCACTGACGTGTGGGCCCAGGCGCCTGTCTAATTGGTGTTAGGTTTAGTTAGTGTTAATTAACTTAGCTAATTAGATGAGCCACTGACATGTGGACCCGCCCTGCTAATTACCCTAGAATTAGGACTAACAAAAATTAGTTAGTCTAATGACACTGACCGGTGGGTCCCATGTGTCAGGTTTGACTCTAACCGGCCCTGTTGACCTGCTGACGTCATAATGACATAGTGCTGATGCAGTAAAGGAATTTCTGGATTTAAAATAATACAGGAAATTCCAGAAAACAATTTAAACTTCTAAAATTCATAGAAATTCAACCGTAACTCCAAATGAAATAAATTATATATGAAAAATGATCGGAAAAATTCAAGGAATCCATATTTACCATTTTCATGCATGTTTGAACAATGTTGTCCTCTATTTTGGACAAAACAATTAAATGGCATTTAATAAAGCACATATGGAGTTTGAATTTGAACCTAGTGTTCAAACCAACTCCATTTAACTTGTTGCTAGTTGCATTAGGCCAATCAACAGCATATTGCCATGTCACATTCATGCATCATATTGTTGCATGGCATTGATTGTGTCCTTCCCTGTTTGTCGGTAACCGTCCCCTCTCAGACGACGATGTTTCTGACGACGTGATCAATGACACTGATGAAGAGATATACTATCTTCAGAAGTGCCAGGCAAGCAAAAACCCCTTGTTCATTCCGATAGGATCCCACTCTCTCGCTTTGGCTCTCTTTTACTGCATTAGGACAACAACGATTCAACTGTTACATGTTGCGGTAGTTGAACCCCTTTCCTCTGCATGACCTGTCATTGCCACAATAAATAGATGAAATCCACTAGCATGAGTAGGAGTTGTTTGAGCCCTGATGTGCCTACTCATTCATGCTTGTTTTTCATGCCTGCTATTGCATAGAGTCGTGTCAGGTCTGGTTCATCGGGGATGAACCGGAGGTGTGTAAACATGTCCTACAGTGTGTGAACACGATTTGGTAAAGGTAGCGGTGAGAGGCCATGTAGGAGTACATGGTGGGTTGTCTCATTGAAACCATTCTTAGGAACTGAGTTCTGTGTTTGTGATCCATGAAACAGTTACTACCACGCATTGGGCCCGAAACCAATGGACCCTCTCGGCTTCTTGATCACCCTTGTCCTCTGTCCAGGAGTTGCAACTAGTTTCTGGTGTTTATAGGATATGTGTTGGCGGCCGTGCGTAGCGCTGACCCTAGGGGTGGGCTATGTTGCGGCAGATACACTGTGGCCAGGCATGCCGGGCGCCCGTTTGGTGTCTCGGAACCCTGTACACATCGTTCGGGGCCGTATGTGGAAACCTCGGCCGGACTCCCTGCGGATGGAACCTGGATAGGCGATAAACCTGGACTAGAGACTTGAGTGTTTAGGTAGGCCGTGGCCGACACCCTCGTTGGGCTTCCGCTTGAAGGTTGCCGAGTACATGTCGTGTAAACGACGGTAAGTGGTGAGAGCGTGTGTGAAGAAGTACACCCCTGCAGGGTTAACATCATCTATTCGAATAGCCGTGTCTGCAGTAATGGACTTTTGGGTTGCCTATAACAGTTCATAGACAAGTGAAAGTGGATACTCTAAAATTCGCAAGATAAGTGTGAGTGCTATGGATGGCCTTCTCGTAGGGAGACGGGAGCGGATCCATAGTGGTGTATTGAATGGTGAATATGTGGACTCGTGTGCGCCACCTCAAAAGAGTTGCTTGCAGTCGTAGTTCAGGTTAGCCACTGAGTCAAAGCTGGCTTGCTGCAGTTAAACTCCACCACCCCCTTTGTTGATACCGGTGCATATGTAGTTAGTTTTGATGTAAGTCTTGCTGGGTACATTTGTACTCACGTTTGCCTATTCTATGTTTTTGCAGAGAGACGTCAGTCTCGCTAGTAGTTCCGTGTGGACTTCGACGTTTAGCTTGATACCTCAGCTACGATCTTGTGCCCTCGGCAGGATCTGGTAGGTAGTCAGGCTTCTAGAAGGCCAAATATGATCATGAAGCCACCAAGAAGGTTAGAGTCGCTGCCATAGCCGCCAGGAAGACATCCCAGAAGTCCAAGAAGAAAAAGACTGCTTCTGACATGTTCAAGCTGGATGATGTTTCTGAGTCGGAGGTAGCCCTTGATTCTCTTGGCCTGCTTTTTAACAATCTTATTGACACTGACTATTGCCAGGACGACACGGGGGCCTGCCAGGCCGTAGAAGAAGAGGTAACTATTTCCTCTAACTTAGCCCCTTTGCCAAGACAAAAACCTCGAATCGTAACCCGAAAAGTAAGGTTTTCACACCCTATGGCTTATTTGGATCCTCATTTTCTTTTGAAAAAGCAACAACATGAGAGCCGCTGTCAGGCCCGGACCAGCGATGATAATGAACTGCCCTCCGGCTTACCAAAGACTCCTCGGAAACGCCAGAACGAGGTTTCTTTCACCTTTGACTTCCGCTTTTGTCAATGAATCTATTTCCTTACTTTCTTAACTGTAATTTTACTTTTGCAGGAGGTTTCTCGCTCATCTGGAAACTCTTCACAAACTCAATTCCCGGCTTTCAAGACTTCCTTGGGTAAGGAAAATTATTTTTCTTCTATATCTTTAAGTCTGCATCATTATACTAACTCATGAAATCCTTCTTAGCGGTCAGGCAAAGTCCAAGAAAGCCAAGGTGGCTAAGCTGACATAAGACCCGAAAGACCCTGCTCCTGAACCGGCAATACCAACTCCTCCTGAACAATCTGAAGCACCAGAAGACCTTGCTGTCCACGTTCAATCTGACCCTCCTGAGCCATCAGTTGATGAGACAATTCTCAATCCGTCTACTGCTAAGGCATCTAGCTCAACTAACCAGCCAACAACTTCTGACAATGATGTCTTAATTACTGGTAGTCGATTTGTTGAGCCGGACAACCCAACTGTACTGGCCCGACACTCTGCCAAGCAAGAGGCTTTAGAAAGTTAGAAGGTGCGGCTTGACATCTCACACTACACTCACCTGAATGTTAGTGACGTGCTGTCTGGATACCTCAGTCATGTGCATTCCAGCCGTGACTCAGAAATTGAGATGGTCAAGCAACTGCAGCTGAAATATGAGGTACGTTCTCCGGCTTTCACTAGCTTACATATGCTCTACCAGCCCCCAAGTCTCTGGATTATGATCAACCTGAATGATCTGTAGACTTGTGATATAGGTTGATGCTTTGTCTTAGATATTCCTTAAGTCCAGCATAAATTTCACATTTAGTCCCCAAGGGCCGGCTCAAAAATTATCATGAATGAGCTGGTACTTGACTTCATAACTGTCTTGAATCAGTCCAAACAAATAGTGTGATCTGGCTCAACATGAAAAAACTTTCTTAATATCATGCATTAGCCCCCAAGTGCCAAGCGTTGTTAGATGTAAAACACTTGGGACTTTAAGCATAGAAGAGCCATTTTCCATTTAAAAATTGCTTTGGCAGACATTAGCCCCCAAGTGCCGAGTGGTGTTGCGTTGCAAAGCACTTGGGACTTTAATCATGATAACCTTTATTGAAATAAATTTTAACACACCTATGCATGTTTGTAGACCGCCTAACTGAACTGGGTTCTCAATTGAGTGATGCCAAGACCCGGCTGGTGGATCAAGAGACTGAGGTAAAGAATATTGAGTCCAAACTCCAGTTGAGCCTCTCTGAAGCTGAAAAACCGAAGACCAACTTTGATGCGGAGAAGAAATCCTGGGCCGATGAGGGAACCTTGCTGATACAGTGTGATGAGACAGCAGAGGCGGCTCTCAAGGAGGTTACCACGGAACTCACTGGTTTAAGAAACCGTGTGTCTCAGATGGTCTCCGCAATCTTTGGTGAGTCATTCGTACTAGTTACTTACACTCTATTTTTGCCAGAAATATAAGTCACCTACTTAATCTTTTTAAAATACTCATAGGTCCACGGAGTAGCAATCTGAGTCAAAACAGTGACAAAGCTCAAGGCGGTTTACACCTTGGTGGAAAAGCTGTATACTGGGGCTCAACGGGTGCTTGCTGTTATCTCCCGGCCAACCAAGGACCCAACCTCTTGAGTGACATTTTAAAGAAGCTATCCATTTTACCCGCCAGATTCCAAGAGGTCAAGCGGTCTTGTGCAAGAGCCGGAGCCCTAACGGCCCTAAGCCGCTCCAAAGCCTAGGTGCCGGAGCTAGACCCGGCGGACGTAGCCAAATGGTACCCACCCTTGAAGGAAGACGGGACTCCGTTTGATCAAAATGACTTTGTTGCTTGTGTGAGGGGAGTTCGTCCTCATGCTACCATTCTTGGCGAGGAAACCAACATTGATAAATATTAGCTGGGTTTTGATGTTGATAATAAGAAGATGGTGACTCCCTCGTATAAAGTGACAGATCTTATCCTGCCGGCTCGCCAACACACCTTTACCCCGGAAATTGACCTGACTGGTCTAGTTGACGATGAAGCTGAGTTCGTTGCTCTGGATGGCTGTGATTGGTCTTGGCCCAGCTTCCAACCAGTGGAGGGAGGTGAACCAGCGAGGGAGGAGTCATAATCGTCCGAATAATCCGGCCTTTAGCTTGATATCTGCTTAGGAGAGAAAACAGTTTTAACCTTTTGGGCTCTCAATGCCTTGTAATAGGTTAGCTTGAAAACTGCATGTTTTGCCTATGCCATCGTGCATATGATGTTGCATATGACTGTTTTACCCGTTATGTCAATATATGCATTATATCCTTTATCACATCTGCGGTGTTTAAATCTGTTCCTGTATGCCAAAGATGAAAAAACTGTCCTAGCGACTTATCGCTGGACGGGTCAAAACACCCGATACATAACTATGAAATCATCATAGTGGAAAAATCAGGACCAAATGTAAAGATAAACAAGGCTGAAAAAGCCTTTGATTAACGAAAAAACATAGATAAGTCTGTTTATGAACGACAATGTCATACCTGTGTTCTTGGATTCTGAACTACCGGCTTATATGACCCGGATAATAAGGTTAACAACCCAATCATTGTAGAAGTCAATGCCTCCATATGCCTGATGATTGTTATATCTTGGCAACTCATTGTCAAATAACCGAGCCGGCTTAAATTGAAACCATACTTACAGTTAGATTTGAGACAACAACAAAAAAAACCAGTAAAAACAAAATAGTATGTTTGAAACGATGCAAATCAAGCATTAAGAATAATTTGTAAGCTTCTGATTCGAATACAACCAGTAAACCGGACCAAAGGGGTTAAGCTAGGAGTCGAATACAATCATGTAGCCCCCAGTGGCTTTGGCGTTGCACCGATCAAGAGGGTACCGACAGCTATGTTCTCTTTGGATCGAATATGACCTATGTTTGAACAGGAAGCCCCCAAATGACCTTGAGAGGTGTTTAACGACCCCGATTCAAATATGATGCAAGTCGGACTCAAAAGGGGTTAATCTATGATTCAGATATGATCAAGAAGCCCCCTAGTGATTTTGGCTTTGCGTTGATCAAGAGGGTTACGACAGCTATGTTCTCTTTGGTTCGAATATGACCTATGTTTGAACAGGAAGCCCCCTGGTGACCATGAGGTTTAACGGCTAGATTCGAATAAGATCATGAGCCGGACCAAAAGTGTCATGGAATTGTCACGGCAGATGTCCTAGTGAAAGGACTTAGTTGTGGAGCCATCGCAACTAGGAAGCCTAAAGGGGTTAATCGGGACAAATGACACGAGAGGTTTATACTGGTTCGGCCCCTTGCGGTGAAGGTAAAGCCTAGTCCAGTTGTTGTGGTATTGCTAGGTTTCGATGACCAAAGAGCGAAATACGCTAGCTTGGCTCTCGATCTGTTGTTTCTTGCCCTAAGACACCACTGGGTCGTCCCCTTATATACACGGGTTGACGCCCTGCGGCCTACATAGTCCCGGCCGGCTCATACAACATGTCCGACTCGGTGACGTCTTTTACAAGCCTTACTTTACAAGTCTTATCATACATGGCGGTTTATACTCATGGGCCTTAAGCCGCCTCTGGGCTTCGACCTAGTATAAACCTTATCATAAACCGTCACCTTGTGTACTCTTCAGGCTTCCTTTAGTTAACCCGCCATTGCTATTGACCCGGCCCCTCCTGGGCAGGTCATTCCTGGTAGTCCTATCCCCAACATTAGGCCCCAGGTTGATTTGAACTTCGTTCTTGTCAATCTCCAACACTTAGACGAAATCCATCTTCCGTTGTTTTATAAAAGCTCTGGGACCCACCATGACGTCATCTCCAAAAATTCTGGAAACCCGCCACGACGTCATCTGTAACGGATCCTTATCTTCAATGGTTTTCGAGAATCGAGGCGTCCATTTAGCTGGATAATCATTACTTTAGCCTTCCTCGATTTTCATGCCTGCCTGTTCACCTATCTCCTTATAAATAGGCACGGCCGGTCCTTCCTCTTTCTTCTTCCTTCTCTTGCCACCTCTCTGCCGTTCGAGCTCCGCCGCCGCCGCAGCGCTCACCGTCATCCTCAACTTTGTCCGCTGCATCACCCTGAGCTCGTCCAGAGAACGGCGGCGATCCTCCACAGTAGATCTGCATCCGTAAGTTCTTGCTTTCTCACACCTTAGATCTGCATTAGGTTTCACGAGTTTCTTTCTTGTGTTCTTCGCTGTTCATCGTAGATTCCTTGCAGTTTCTCCACTGCACCCTCCTTTGATCTAAAAGAAGTATAGAACCTATGCGGTAGTTGTTTTGCATCCATTTCAGATGCTAGCGGATCCCTTTCTCTTGTACAAAGGCCTCTTTGGAACTGACGAACTCCACTGCTGGTTTTTTAGGTCTAGATTTATTTTTTCTTTTTTGAACCAGCTTGATCCAAAATAATAGCAATAGTTTGTGAAACTTGTTTATCTCAGTACTTAGTCAATTCTATCTCAGACAACCTTCAAATATCTTTAGCCATGGCGGCTCATCATACCGGCTCATTTCTCCTTCATATCTCATTAGCCCTTACTTAAGCCGCCATTATTCATCTGTACTATCATCATTTAACCTGTAATTCCACCTATAATTTGAACCGGCAAATTACTTTCTTTTCAGCTTGCCCTTTTTTCATCATGCCGTCAAGAGCGCCAACAGTCTGTAACTGGGTTCCTTCCACAGTTACTGATGAGACCTTGAAAGATTTTGTCACCATTAGATATTTGCCGGAGAAGATCATTATGTCCAATCGTGGTCCTGACCCGGCCAAAGAACGGTCTCAGCCCAAAGACGGTGAAGTTATTGTCTTTACCAATCACATGAATCGGGGTTTTTCACCACCCGACTCAATGTTCTTCAGAGACATTCTGCACTTTTTCTAGCTTCATCCACAAGATCTTGGACCCAACTCCATATCCAACATCAGGAATTTTCAAGTTCTCTGTGAGGTTTACCTTCAAGAAGAACCTACTGTGGAACTCTTCAAAGAGTACTTTTATTTGAACCGCCAGAATGAATGCACCAACGGCCTTAGCTTGGAACTTGGTGGAATCTCGATTCAGCGTCGACAGAGTGCTGTCTTTCCCTTAATAGTCTTACCAAGCCATCCCAAGGATTGGAACCAAACTTGGTTCTATTGGCAAGACACATCGCCAGCTAATGAAAGACCACTGTCGGGTTATCGCACGGAGCACCTTGATTCTAAGTTTGTGCTCCCTGACAAGTTTACTGCTGCTGAACGCAAGAAGCTTATCCCATCTATCAAAAGGATTCAAGCTTTATTGGGAAACAGCCTAACTAGAGTTGATCTGATCCGTAGTTGGATTGCATGGCGGGTCAGCCCTCTGAGCCGCTGTTCTGCCCTGGTGTATACCTATACCGAAGGACCAGATGACCCTCTGCGTCATAGCCCTTGCAACTGACTGAAGAAGCCATTGTGGAGATGTCAACCACCCTCATAAACAGCAAATATGAGGACTGCAGTAAGGTTGGATTAAATCCTTTCTGCAAACTTAACCCGACACCAAAGGTGAACCCCCTTGACCTCCTTTTTTCCTCAGTAGTTAAATACTTGCATGACTTTTAACCTGTTATTTGCCCATACGCCAAATCTGACTTCTGGAAGGCCAAATATGATCATGAAGCCGCCAAGAAGGCTAGAGCCGCTGCCATAGCCGCCAGGAAGACAACCCGGAAGTCCAAGAAGAAAAAGACTGCTTCTAACATGTTCAAGCTGGATGATGTTTCTGAGTCAGAGGTAGCCCTTGATTCTCTTGGCCTACTTTTTAACAATCTTATTGACACTGACTATTGCCAAGACGACATGGGGGCCAGCCAGGACATAGAAGAAGAGGTAACTATTTCCTCTGACTCAACCCCTTTGCCAAGATAGAAACCTCGACTGGTAACCCGGAAAGTAAGGTTTTCACACCCTTTGGCTTATTTGGATCCTCATTTTCTTTTGAAAAAGCAGCAACATGAGAGCCACCGTCAAGCCCGGACCAACGATGATAATGAACTGCCCTCTAGCTTACCAAAGACTCCTCGGAAACGCCAGAACAATGTTTCTTTCACCTTTGACTTTTGCTTTTGTCAATGAATCTATTTCCTTACTTTCTTAATTGTAATTTTACTTTTGTAGGAGGTTTCTCGCTCATCTGGCGACTCTTCACAAACTCAATTCCCGGCTTTCAAACTGCCCCTGGGTAAGGAAAATTATCTTTCTTCTACATCTTTAAGTCTGCATCATTATACTAACTCATGAAATCCTTCTTAGCGGTCAAGCAAAGTCCAAGAAGCAGAGGTGGCTAAGCCAGTAGAAGACCCGAAAGATCCTGCTCCTGAACCGGCAATACCAACTCCTCCTGAACAATCTGAAGCACCAGAAGACCCTGCTATCCACGTTCAATCAGACCCTCCTGAGCCGTCAGTTGATGAGACCATTCTCAATCCGTCTACCGCTGAGCCATCTAGCTTAGCTAACCCACCGACAACTTCTGACAATGATATCTTAATTACTGGTAGTCGATTTGTTGAGCCGGGGAACTCAACTGTACTGGCCCGGCACTCTGCCAAGCAAGAGGCTTTAGAAAGGCAGAAGGTGCAGTTTGACATCTCACACTACGCTCACCTGAATGTTAGTGACGTGTTGTCTGGGTACCTCAGTCATGTGCATTCCAAGCGTGACTCGGAAATTGAGATGGTCAAGCAACTGTAGCTGAAATATGAGGTACGTTCTCCGGCTTTCACTAGCTTACATATGCTCTGCCAGCCCCCAAGTCTTCGGATTATGATGAACCTGAATGATCTGTAGACTTGTGATATGTGTTGATGCTTTGTCTTAGATTTTCCTTAAGTCCAGCATAAATTTCACCTGTAGTCCCCAAGGGCCGGCTCAATTTATCATGAATGAGCCGGTACTTGACTTCATAACTATCTTGAATCAGTCCAAACAAATAGTGTGATCTGGCTCAACATGCAAAAACTTTCTTAATATCATGCATTAGCCCCCAAGTGCCAAGCGTTGTTACTTGTAAAACACTTGGGACTTTAAGCATAGAAGAGCCATTTTGCATTTAAAAAATTGCTTTGGCAGACATTAGCCCCTAAGTGCCAAGTGGTGTTGCATTGCAAAGCACTTGGGACTTTAATCATGATAACCTTTATTGAAATAAATTTTAACACACTTGTGCATGTTTGTAGACCGCCCTAACTGAATTGGGTTCTCAATTGACTGATGCCAAGACCCGGCTGGTGGATCAAGAGACTAAGGTAAAGAATACAGAGTCCAAACTTCAGTTGAGCCTCTCTGAAGCTGAAAAACTGAAGACCAACTTTGATGCGGAGAAGAAATCCTGGGCCGATGAGAGAACCTTGCTGATACAGCAAGCTGAGATAGCAGAGGCGGCTCTCAAGGAGGTTACCACGGAACTCACCGGTTTCAAAAACGTGTGTCTCAGATGGTCTCCGCGATCTTTGGTGAATCATTTGTACTAGTTACTTACACTCTATTTTTGCCAGAAATATAAGCCGCCTGCTTAATCTTTTTAAAATACTCATAGGTCCACGGAGCAGCAATCTGAGTCAAAATAGTGTGACAAAGCTCAAGGCGGTTTACACCGTGGTGGAATAGCTGTATACTGGGGCTCAACGGGCGCTTGCTATTATCTCCCCAGCCAACCAAGGACCCAACCTCTTGAGTGACGTTTTGAAAAAGCTATCCATTTTACCCGCAAGATTCCAAGAGGTCAAACGGCCTTGTGCAAGAGCCGGAGCCCTAACTGCCCTAAGCCGCTCCAAGGCCTGGGTGCCGGAGCTAGACCCGGCGGACGTAGCCGAGGGGTACCCACCCTTGAAGGAAGACGGGACTCCGTTTGATCAAGATGACTTTGTTGCTTGTGTGAGGGGAGTTCGTCCTCATGCTACCATTCTTGGCAAGGAAACCAACATTGATAAATATCAGCCAGGTGTTGATGTTGATAATAAGAAGATGGCGACACCCTCGTACAAAGTGACAGATCTTATCCCGCCGGTTCGCCAACACACCTTTGCCCCGGAAATTGACCTGGCTATTCTAATTGACGATGAAGCTGAGTTCGTTGCTCTGGATGGCTTTGATTGGTCCTAGCCCAGCTTCCAACCAGTGGAGGGAGGTGAACCAGCGAGGGAGGAGTCGTAACCATCTGAATAATCCGGCCTTTAGCTTGATATCTGCTTAGGAGAGAAAACAGTTTTAACCTTTTGGGCTCTCAATGCCTTGTAATAGGTTAGCTTGAAAACTGCATGTTTTGCCTATGCCGTCGTGCATATGATGTTGCATATGACTGTTTTACCCGTTATGTCAATATATGCATTATATCCTTTATACATCTGCAGTGTTTAAATCTGTTCCTGTATGCCAAAGATGAAAAAACTGTCCTAGCGGCTTATCGCTGGACGGGTCAAAACACCCGATACATAACTATGAAATCATCATAGTGGAAAAATCAGGACCAAATCTAAAGATAAACAAGGCTGAAAAAGCCTTTGATTAACGAAAAAACACACATAAGTCTGTTTATGAACGACAATGTCATACCTGTGTTCTTGGATTCTGAACTACCGACTTATATGACCCGGACAGTAAGGTTAACAACCCAATCTGTGTAGAAGTCAATGCCTCCATATGGCCGATGATTGTTATATCTTGGCAACTCATTGTCAAATAACCGAGCCAGTTTAAATTGAAACCATACTTACAGTTAGATTTGAGACAACAAAAAAACTAGTAAAAACAAAATAGTATGTTTGAAACGACGCAAATCAAGCATTAAGAATAATTTTGAGGATTCTGATTCGAATACGATCAGTAAATCGGACCAAAGGGGTTAAGCTAGGATTCGAATACGATCATGTAGCCCCTAGTGGCTTTGGCGTTGCGCTGATCAAGAGGGTACCGACAGCTATGTTCTCTTTGGTTTGAATACGACCTATGTTTGAATAGGAAGCCCCCAAATGACCTTGAGAGGTTTTTAACGACCCTAATTCGAATACGATCCAAGTCGGACTCAAAAGGGGTTAAGCTATGATTCAGATACGATCAAGAAGCCCCCTAATGAGTTTGGCTTTGCGCCGATCAAGAGGGTTAAGATAGCTATGTTCTCTTTGGTTCGAATACGACCTATGTTTGAACTAGAAGCCCGCTGGTGACCATGAGGTTTAACGGCAGATTCGAATACGATCATGAGCCGGACCAAAAGTGTTAAGCAAGATTTGAATAAGATCAGCCCCCAACTGTCCTTTTGAGTAATGCAAATAATAAAGATATGTGATCAAAAAGGACAGAGGTCCTGCTTTATTACTTATCATAATATATACAACGTCAAAGTATGTACAGTATGAGAGCCAGTGGCTCAAGTGTAGTAAGGCCGGAGATGAGCAATATTCCACGGCCGGCGGGTCTCCTCCTCCGACTTACGTGAGTCTTGGTGCTCTCGAACATCGATAAGGTAATGTGACCCATTATTTAAGTTCTTGCTGACCACAAAGGGTCCTTCCCAAGGTGGGGATAGCTTGTGTGCATCAGATTGATCCTGGATGAGCCGGAGCACCAGGTCACCTTCTTGAAAGGTTCTGGACTTAACCCGACGGCTGTGATAACGACGCAGGTCCTACTGGTAAATTGATGATTGGGCTACTGCCAAGTCTCGCTCCTCATCTAACAAGTCAAGCGCGTCTTGTCAGGCTTGCTCGTTATAGCTTCAACGTAAGCCGCCACGCGGGGTGAATCATGACGGATGTCACTGGACAGAACCGCCTCTGCTCCATAAACCATGAAGAAAGGCGTATAACCCGTAGACCTGTTAGGTGTAGTATTGATACTCCATATCACAGAGGGTAATTCTTCCACCCAACAATCCGGCGTCTGTTGTAAAGGGACCATAAGCCAGGGTTTTAGACCTTTCAGGATTTCCTGGTTGGCTCTTTTAGCTTGACCATTGGATTGGGGTGAGCTACTGATGAAACATCAAGCCGGATATGCTCCCGTTGACAGAACTCTTCCATATCTCCTTGGGACAGGTTGGTGCCATTGTCAGTGATAATGCTATGTGGAAAGCCAAAACAAAAGATCACCTTCTTCATGAATTTAACCGCCGTAGCCGCATCACACTTACTGACCGGCTCTGCCTCTACCCATTTTGTGAACTTGTCCACTGCCACTAAAAGGTGCGTCTTCTTATCTTTAGACCTTTTGAAAGGTCCAACCATGTCAAGCCCCCAGACTGCAAACGGCCAAGTGATTGGAATCATCCGTAGCTCTTGAGCCGACACATGCGCTCATCGTGCAAAATTTTGACACCCATCGCACCTACTGACCAGATCCTCCGCATCAGCGTGAGCCGTTAGCCAGTAAAAACCATGATGAAAAGCTTTGGCCATAAGAGATTTTGAACCGGCATGATGGCCACAATCTCCTTCATGGATCTCATGAAGAATTTCTTGACCGTCTTCAGGAGAGACACAACGTTGAAACGCCCCGATGACGCTGCGATGATACAACTCACCATTGGAAATCGTCATTGACTAAGACCGCCGGGTTATCTGTCTAGCCAAGGTCTCATCCTCTGGCAACTCGCCCCAGTTCATATAAGCCAAATACGGTACTGTCCAATCTGGAATGACATGAAGAGCCACCACCAACTGAGCCTCCGGGTCTAGAACGGCCAAATCTTCCTCTGTAGGCAACTTGACAGAAGGGTTATGCAGAACATCTAAAAAAGTGTTAGGTGGCACTGGCTTACACTGAGATCCCAACCGGCTTAAAGCATCGGCCGCTTCATTTTTTCTGCGGTCAATGTGATCCACTTGATAACCCTTGAAGTGTCCAGCAACAGCGTCAACCGCACGGCGATAAGCCGCCATGAGAGGGTCCTTGGAATCCCACTTGCCTGATACCTGTTGAGCCACCAAATCTGAGTCGCCAAGGTACTATACCCGGCTTAAACTCATTTCTTTAGCCATTCGAAGACCATGGAGTAAGGCCTCATACTCTGCTGCGTTGTTAGTACAAGGAAACATCAATCACAACACATAACAAAACTTGTCACCTCGAGGAGAAGTTAAAACAACTCCAGCCCCCGAGCCTTCCAACTGTCTAGACCCATTGAAATGAATCATCCAATATGTGTTGTCTGGCTTCTCTTCAGGTATCTGCAACTTCGTTCAATCGTTAATGAAGTCCACCAGTGCTTGATACTTGATGGCAGTACGTGGCACATACTTTAAACCATGAGACCCAAGTTCAATGGCCCACTTGGTGACTCGTCCTGTGGCTTCTCTATTTGGAATTATATCTACTAAAGGAGCAGAGCTAACCACAGTGATAGGATGACCCTGAAAGTAATGCTTAAGCTTCCGCTTGCCATGAACACCCCATAAACAAGCTTCTGCCAATGTCGATATCTCCGCTTGGACTCGATGAGCACTTCACTAACGTAATAAAATGACCGTTGAACTGGATGTTCATTGTCAGCCTCCTTGCGCTCGACAACAATGGCCACACTGACAGCACGTGTGTTAGCAGCCACATATAACAAACAGTGGCTCCTTCTCAATCGGAGCAGCAAGAACTGGCGGTTCGGCGAGCTATCTTTTCATATCTTCAAAGGCAGAATTAGCAGTGTCATTCCAGACAAAATCATCCGTCTTCTTCATCATTTGATACAACGGCATAGCCTTCTCACCCAACCGGCTTATGAACCGACTCAAAGCTGCAACTCGACCCACCAGCCGCTGAACGTCATTGATGCACGCCGGTTTAGCCAAAGATGTAATCGTCTTAATTTTTTCTGGTTTAGCCTCAATGCCTCTGTTAGACACCAAAAAGCCCAAAAGCTTGCCAGCTGGGACTCCAAAAACGCACTTGGCCGGGTTAAGCATCATCTTGTAGACCCGGAGGTTATCAAAGGTTTCCTTCAGATCAGCTACCAAGGTTTCCTTCTCTCTGGATTTCACCACTATATCATCCACGTAAGCATGAACATTATGCCCAATCGGATTATGAAGGCAGTTCTGCACACACCGCTGATAAGTTGCCCGGGCACTCTTAAGCCCAAAAGGCATAGACACATAGAAGAAGGCTCCAAATAGAGTAATGAAAACCGTCTTCTCCTAGTCCTTAACTGCCATTTTGATCTGATATAGCCGGAATAAGCATCCAAAAAGCTCAAACGCTCACAACCCGCCGTAGCATCAATGATTTGACCAATACGAGGGAGAGAAAAAGGATCAGCCGGACAAGCTTTGTTTAAATCTGTGTAATGCACACACATACGCCAAGTGCCATTCTTTTTTAGCAGAAGCACCGGGTTAGCCAACCACTCTGGGTGAAAAAATTCAAAAATAAACCCGGCTGCCAAGAGCCGGGCCACCTCTTCTTCAATGGCCTTACGCCTTTCCTCGTTGAACTGCCGAAGAAATTGCCTAACTGGCATAAACTTGGGGTCAATATTGAGAGTGTGCTCAGTGAGTTCTCTTGGTACACCTAGCATGTCAGAAGGCTTCCATGCAAAGATGTCCCGGTTCTCATGGATGAACTCAATGAGCGCGCCTTCCTATTTGGGATCCCTGTTAGCACAGATAATGAATTGTTTGGATGAGTCGCCAGGCACAAAATCAATCATCTTGGTATCATCAGCCGATTTAAACTTCAGCGCCGGCTCACGTTCCGTGGTTGGCTTTTTCAAAGACGTCATGTCCGCTGGGTCGACATTATCCTTGTAAAACTTCAGTTCCTCTATCGCACAAACAGATTTGGTGTAAGCAGCATCACCTTCTTCACATTCCAAAGCTATCTTCCGACTTCCATGCACTGTGATAGTGCCCTTATAACCCGGCATCTTGAGCTGCAGATAAACAAAACACGGTCGTGCCATGAACTTTGCATAAGCCCGCCGTCCAAACAGGGCGTGATACAGGCTTTTGATTTTGACCACTTCAAAAGTTAACTTCTCCGCCCTAGAATCAAGCTCATCTCCAAAGGCTACTTCCAGCTCAATCTTACCAACTGGATATGCCGACTTACCAGACACTACTCCATGGAAAATGGTATTGGATGTCTTAAGACTTTTGTCAGTCAACCCCATGCGACAGAACGTCTCATAATAGAGAATGTTGATACTACTGCCTCTGTCCATGAGTACTTTAGTGAATTTGTATCCCCCAACCTGAGGGGCCACCACCAAAGCCAGGTGACCCGGATTATTGACCCGGGGAGGGTGATCTTCCCTACTCCACAAAATAGGCTGCTCAGACCATCGCAAATAACGTGGAACCGCCGGCTCAACAGCGTTCACAGCTCTCTTATGAAGTTTCTGGTCCCTTTTGCATAAACTAGTAGTGAATACGTGATGCTGCCCACTACTCAGCTGCTTTGGGTTACTCTAATACCCGGATTGCTGCTGCTGCTGACTATCTTGGCCAGATTGCTGATTATAGCCGCCTTGATTGCCTTGAGGGCCCTGACCATGAAAACGGCCACCGCCTGAGCCATTGCTAGGTCCATGATAACCGCCACCGCCTGAGCAGTTGCCAGGTCCATCATTACCGTCGAACATGTTAGAATTCTTGAAGGCCTTCATGATCATACAGTCTTTCCATAGATGGGTGGCCGGCTTCTCCCGGGTGCCGTGTCTTGGACAGGGTTCATTCAACAACTGCTCGAGGGTGGGACCTGACCCACCTGACCAAGGAGGTGGTCTCCCCTTACGCTGTTGATTGTTGCCCTATGCGTTGGTGTTAGCCACAAACTCCAGACTACCGTCAGCCTTAGGTTTTATTATTACCTCCTTGATTTGTCGGGTTATGTTGATGACCTTTGCCGTTGCCGTTCTTCTTTCCCTTCCCTATCTTCTCTTCGTCAGACGCAGGATCCTCGGTACTATCAGAATCGGCATATTTGACTAGAGCCGCCATCAGCTGGCCCATGTCATTGCACTCACGCTTGAGCCACCCCATCTTCTGTTTGAGAGGTTCAAAACGGCAATTTTCTCCAACATTAAGACCGCGGAGATGACATCCATCTTATCAGATGAATATATTATCTCTTTCACCCGGCGCACCCAATGGGTCGTGGATTCACCTTCCTCTTGCTTGTAATTAGTCAAGTCCACAATTGACATGGGTTGCTTGCATGTGTCTTTGGAGTTATGAATAAATCGGGCTTTTAAATCTACCCATGAGCCGATGGAATTGGGTGGCAACCCCTTCAACCAAGTGCGAGCTGTTCCATCCAACAACATGGTGAAGTACTTGGCCGTCGCTGCGTCACTGACCTCCAACAACTCCATGGCCATCTCGTAACTTTCAATCCATGCCCCGAGTTGTAAGTCAGCTGTGTAATTAGGCACCATGCGAGGCCCCATAAAGTCCTTTGGCAAACACTCATTATGCAGAGCCGGCACCAGACAAGGGACACCTCCTGTCCTTGTGGCCACACCTGCGTCAACAGAGGCCGCCGGATAAACCAGAAAAGCTTGGTGAGCCGCCTCCTCAGCTGCGTGTTGAATCACCTGTTCAGCCTCTTAGCGGATCCTCTCCTGGTCTACCAAGTTAAGAGCCCTGTCATGCGCCGGTTCATACCTGCGTGGCTGGTTATGGCGCTGAGCATTGCTTGACATGGCCGCTGAATCCATATGCCTGCTATAGCTTGGGCTCCGGCTTGGGCGAGGGGTTGAATGAATCCTGTCTCGACTATAAGAATATGACTCCTGCTGCGCCAGAGCCGTCTGAAGAAGTTCTCTGACCCTTCGTGTTTCGATCGCCGTCAGAGAGTCGCCTTCCATGGGGAGAGCCGCCAAACGCGCCGATGCAGCAATCAGATTTTCCAGAGGGCTAGGGAAGTGACCCGGTGGTGTCGATGTGTAACGAGGCAGAGCGGTATTCACACGAGGCGGCTCTATAGCCCATGGCTGACCCGCTGCCCCCGCCCCAGGTGTTTTAACCCGGTTTGCCTCCGGCGGGTTACTCGGACCGGCTCCAGGTGTGTGGAAGAGATTCCTAGGATCGTAAGTCAGGGGCACACGTGATTGAGTGTTCTGGTGCCTTCTCCTCATGACCTCGTTTGATGCGTTCAGATTCATCAAAAGCTGAAAAGCCTATGATTGAAGTTGCTGAGCACGAGCGTCCAAAGCCGCCCGCTCTGCAGCCATCCTGATGTCCTCCGTTGCCAAGTTTTCCTTGGCTTGAGCTACCCCCCACATAACCGTGCCACCTCCGCATCATGCCGAGCTTTGTCCCCCAGTTCAACCACGGCGGTCAATAGGGTCGTCATCCTATCCATGAGATCCATCGCCACCTGAGCCGGCGGGCGCGCGGGGTCTCCTGACCCGGCTGCTCCAGATCCGGTGGTTATCGCTGCTGCAGCCGTAGAGTTTTGAGCGGGCTTCGTACCAGCCATGAAGATTCCGGCTCTGTTCGGCGGCTCAAAGGGGTCCGGAATACTGCTGCCATCGGAACAACCCCCGAGCCCACCATCCTGTAGTTGATACAATGAATCCGTCTCATCTGTGGACGACTCACCGTCAGAGTGGACAGCCGTCTCGCCGCCATCCACAGATCCTTCAGAAAACTCCCCTCCATGGATGCAACCCACGAAGGCACGCCTCACGGCGGACTGAGTCCGGGCGGGTCTCGCACGCTGAGCCGTCTCGATGAGGTCGGTGCAGATGTCCGGCTCAGGGCCCGGCTCGCCGATCCGGCCGATGAAGACGTGAATTCCACCGAAGGGGACCCGGTACCCGTACTCAATTGAGCCGGCATCGGGGCCCCAACCTGCGTCGTCGATGTAGAGCTTGCCGCAACGACTCTTGGTCATCCGGCCCATAGCGTATCCCTTGAGCCCTTCGAAGCTGCCCTTTAAGAACTCAAATCCACTGTGCGCTGGCCCCACAGTGGGCGCAAACTGTCATGGAATTGTCATGGCAGATGTCCTAGTGAAAGGACTTAGTCGTGGAGCCATCACAACTAGGATGCTTAAAGGGGTTAGTCGGGACAAAGGACGCAAGAGGTTTATACTGGTTCGGCCCCTTGCGGTGAAGGTAAAGCCTAGTCCAGTTGTTGTGGTATTGCTAGGTTTCAATGACCAAGGAGCGAAATACGCTAGCTTGGCTCTCGGTTTGTTGTTTCTTACCCTAAGCCGTCGCCGGGTCATCCCCTTATATACACGGGTTGACGCCCTACGGCTTACAGAGTCCCGGCCGGCTCATACAACATGTCCGGCTCGGTGACGTCTTTTAGATGCCTTACTTTACAAGTCTTATCATACATGGCGGTTTATACTCATGGGCCTTAAGCCGCCTCTGGGCTTGGGCCTACTACAAACCTTATCATAAACCGTCACCTTGTGTACTCTTCGGGCTTCCTTTAGTTAACCAGCCATTGCTATTGGCCGGCCACTCATGGGTGGGTCATTCCTGGCAGTCATATCCCCATCAAAAAGGGTTAAGCTAGATTCGAATACGATCAGCCCCCAACTGGCCGTTTGAATAATTAAAATAATAAAGATATATGATCAAAAAAGGACAAAGATCCTGCATTATTACTTATCATAATATATACAACATCAAAGTATGTACATTATGAGAGCCGGTGGCTCAAGTTTAGTAAGGCCTAAGATGAGCAATATTCCACGGCCGGCGGGTCTCCTCCTCTGACTTACGTGAGTCTTGGTGCTCTCGAACATCGATAAGGTAGTATGACCCGTTGTTTAAGTTCTTGCTGACCACAAAGGGTCCTTCCTAAGGTGGGGATAGCTTGTGTGCATCAGATTGATCCTGGATGAGCCGGAGCACCAGGTCACCTTCTTGCAAGGTTCTGGACTTAACCCGGCGGCTGTGATAACGGCGCTGGTCATGCTGGTAAATTGCTGATCGGGCTGCTGCCAAGTCTTGCTCCTCATCTAACAAGTCAAGCGCATCCTGTCGGGCTTGCTCGTTATCAGCTTCAACGTAAGACGCCACGCGGGGTAAATCATGAGGGATGTCACTGGGCAGAACCGCCTCTACTCCATAAACCATGAAGAAAGGCGTATAACCCGTAGACCTGTTAGGGGTAGTATTGATACTCCATATCACAGAGGGTAATTCTTCCACCCAACAACCCAACGTCCGTTGTAAAGGGACCATAATCCGGGGTTTTAGACCTTTCATGGTTTCCTGGTTGGCTCTTTCAGCTTGACCATTGGATTGGGGGTGAGCTACTGATGAAACATCAAGCCGGATATGCTCCCGTTGACAGAACTCTTCCATATCTCCTTGGGACAGGTTGGTGCCATTGTCAGTGATAGTGCTATGTGGAAAGCCAAAATGAAAGATCACCTTCTTCATGAATTGAACCGCCGTAGCCGCATCACACTTACTGACTAGCTCTGCATCGAGAGACGCAACACACAAGACGAGGATTTAGACAGCTTCGAGCCCCGGGAAACATCATCTGGTAACAACCCTACATGTTGTTTGTGGCTAGATCTCATTATGCTCATGAGAGAGTCGCCGCATAAGCCGGCTCTCCCTTTGTGTCTAGCCCTAGAGATTGTTTCTTGTTGCATGTCCCTCTTTGGGGAGCCCTGCCCCTCCTTGTATATGTTGAAGGGGCGGGTTACATGACTAGTCCTAGTAGGATTAGGATTACTCAATTACAACTGGAGTCCTAGTCTTGCCTCCTTTGTAGGAGAATATTCCGTATGCCTTTCCTCTTAAACCGGCCCACCATTAACATAAACCGGCCTTCTGGGCCTTGGGCCTTGTCATCCGTCTATCCCGGCCGCCAGGTTACCAGTAAGTCATAATATTCAGGTAGGTTGCTTGTAAACCGTCTGGTCAGGGCGGGTCGCCAGTGAACCGCCAAGTGTCAACCAGGTCTCAAGTAAACCGCCAAGTCCGGCCGGGTCATATTTCCGACCAGGTCATACCGCTGGGTATATCCCCGACATTAGCCCCCAGTTTAATTTGGATTTATCCATGTTAAACTGATCCTGTAAAACAAACACAAGAACAACCTTGACAAGTCGTACTCCGGGTTAAAATTTTTTGTAAACCGACACTTGATCATCTTTAAGTCCTTGTCATTTCCTTCTTGATACATGCCCATGAACTCATACCAAATCTCCTTTAGTAGATACGTCCAAACTTTGTGAATGCAAAAAATCCAGATATTTCTTTTGAGAAATTCGGGTTAATAAGCCAGCTTTAGAGTCAATTTGTTGATATTGGTCTCTTGTAGAGAATTTTTTTAAGAAATAATCCATTTGAGCCGGCCTTCAATGCTCTGATTTGACAAAAGTATTGGTCTTCAACTATTCAACTAATATCAGCCGGTTTGAAAATGTAGAACTTGCCGGTTTATCATTGCCAAAATTGTCGGGTTATAAAATAGACGATGTCGTGTCATAATTGTTGTTGACACCGGGTCATGTAATTGATCTTCCTGATTTACTCAAAACTGATACTTTGAAGATGTTCCTCCTTTATATGCATAATACCTGTAGCCCCCAAGTCTTGAGTAGAGCAAAGTGATGACTTAAGACTTGCTTCAATATAAATATTACACTTTGAAGAAATCCACGTTGTTCATCTCAATCACTAGTCAGAACTGAGTATTCCACATATGTAGCCCCCAAGTGCCGGTTTGTCATGCTTGCAGCAACCTAGGACTTGAAATTGCATGATGCTCAAAAAACTTCAAGGAGTGTAGCCCCCAAGGGTCGGGTCATTATGCAATAATGAGCAGGGACTTTGTAAATATAATCAAGTTGATTTGAGCAGTGATGTGTAGCCCCCAAGGGCCGGCTCAGTGAGATAATATTTAGCTGGGACTTTACATATACTTCATTGAAAATAACATCATATGATGTAATCTCCCATCATGGGGCTTGAACCCACGTCCACAAGTTAAGAGCTTTGTGTTTTACCAACTGAGCAGTGGGCCCTTGAATATAATGGATTAAGACTTGTGTACCTTGAATCATTGATATGAGCAAATGGTAGCCCTCAAGGGCCGGCTCATTATGATGTGATGAGTCGGGTCTTCAATAAGGCCAATAAAAATGACTTTGCATTAGCCCCCAAGTGTCATGGCGCATGCTTGCAGCGACATGAGACTTGCATATTTGATATAATCTCAACTTTGAATAATGTAGCCCCCAAGTGCCGGGTTGTAAGCCTGCAGCGACTCGGAACTATTCCTTCCATTGTAGAATAAATGATATCCAATGATAAAATAATATCCATTGCGCTGAAGCGACTTTGAAAACCTCAATCGTAATATTGGTTATTGATAATTGTAATAAAAATCCAGCCATGTTGGCTATTAAAGATTTGAATAATATAACCCGGTTTGAAAAACTGGTTCCTGTGATATTGAATCGTACTGTCGGTTTAGGATACCTGTGCAGTAAGGGTGATAACCTTAGAAGCCAAAAACTTCCAAACGTTTATGATTTTCATATATGGCGACTTATCATCCAAAGTCAAGCCGGGTTAATCAAAACCACATATATGCTTCAGATATGAACAAAAAGTCTCAAGACAAACCAAGACTATTTTCAAAAAACTTAAGCAAAATAGAAAGAAGAATTTGAGGCTTCTGATTCGAATACGATCAGTAAACCGGACCAAAGGGATTAAGCTAGGATCCGAATACGATCATGTAGCCCCCATTGGCTTTGGCGTTGCGCCGATCAAGAGGGTACCGACAACTATGTTCTCATTGGTTCGAATACAACCTATGTTTGAACAGGAAGCCCCCAAATGACCTTGAGAGGTTTTTAACGACCCTGATTCGAATACGATCCAAGTCGGACCCAAAAGGGGTTAAGCTATGATTCAAATACGATCAAGAAGCCCCCAAGTGAGTTTGGCATTGTGCCGATCAAGAGGGTACCGACAGCTATGTTCTCTTTGGTTCGAATACGACCTATGTTTGAACAGGAAGCCCCCAAATGATCATTGAAATGGGGTACCTATGTTTTAGTTGTGCTTTACATCAGACTCTCTTTGGTCCCTCTAATTTTTCTGAGAATTTGAACTTGTGAGTAATGAATTCTTCTTGAATCGAGCGTTGAGCCGAATATTAAAAGCTTCAGAGCTTTGTGGGCCGGTCTTTAAACCGGATATTAAGCTTCAATGCTTTGTGAGAGACAGATTTCTCTTGAACCGGATTTTAAACTGGATGTTTTCTTTATTTTGGGCCGGAAATTTTCTGACGGCCTTTAAACTGGCAATATTTGCTGAGCCCTGTCATCATAACCCCTGAGTCTCAAGGCGACTTGAGGAGTTGGCTTGAGTTTCTTCATAATTAACTGTGACATAGACCGGTTTGAATCCTGCATGGGACAACTTGCAAACCGGAGTAATAGCTCTTTTAAAGAAATCAATATATAATATAAAAAATATGCTGGATGGATTTCACCTGATGCGTCAGGTCAGTAATTATCACCGCGGAGTTGATGATCACCATGGTGAAGCTGAAATCAATCGCGAGCGAGTCGGCCGTGGGAGCAGACAGATGAGTCGGCCGTGGCGTGGTAAGCCAATGCGGACGGGCGAGTCAGCCGCGTCGTTTTAAACCGGTGCGAATGAGAGAGTAGGCCGCGGCAGTCGAAATGGCACGGACGCAGGCAAGTTGGCCATGGTCAAAGACAATAAGTCAGTCGCGTGTGTTGATGTAGTGGGGGTGGCAACTTGTGTAGGACGAGTGCTAGTGCAAAAAATAATATTTGCTCACGCCCTTTTCGCAACACCTTCTTGTAAGGAATAATGGTCATGCGAAAAAAATATCATAGACCAAGTAATTGTTCTTTGATGAAAACAATATATAATATAAGAATAACTTTAGATAGATTTCACCTGATTTAATTGGACACTAGATGATTCGCCCGAAGACGCAGCGCCTGATGGTAATCCACCAGATATGAATTCAGTAGCAACTGTAGAATAGTAGTACTCACTAAATCATGTTGCCAAGTCCGTAGTATGGATCATAAGTGCAAAACATTGTGCTGTTGACACCATGGCACTAGGAGATGTCGGATGCAGCGATTCAGTAGCCTTTTAAATAGCCAAAATATTTTCCCTTGCTCAGAGACCTGCTCTCTGCAATCTCCACCTCTGCTGACTTTTGACTTAGTCACGGCAGCTCTGCGGTGAATCGATCGCGACAAAAATTCATTGAGCCATGGTTTACAATTGACAGTACTGTAGATCTCAGCGGCACAAGCAGGCCTCAGCAGTGGAGGGCGACAACAGCTTGCAGAACAAGGTGCTATGATGGAATGCCTTGGCAGTAATTTGTAAGTGGATTAACGAAGCCGCAGAGCGCCGGCCATGGCGGCTTCGGGGCCGGCCACGGCGGCGAAGGTAGTGACGCCGAACGACTGAAGGTCAGTCATGACTAAGGCAGAGCCGCGGCTTGAAGCCTTGACGTGAGGCGATGATTCAAAGTGGGCCAAGACCATGATGGTAACAGGGCGGCTTGGCGAGGCCATGGAAGCGGCGGAGGCGCCGACCACGAAGTGAGTCCTGCAGGGGCGGCTTAAGAGCAGACAACGGCTTGAGGAAGCACCGGACCGTAGAGCAGAGGCAGGCAGCAGCTCTCACAAATGGCAAATGACGACCGCGAGGGTGATTCGAGGGCGGCCGCCTAGGCCAAGTCTGAATGAGTCGAAGGGAAGGCCACTCGGAGTCGAGTCCGGCGGTTTACTGAAGCAACGCGCGGCAGAGGTGAACCAGCGACGGCGGCTCAGGGCGGCTTGGTGCGTGGCCCTCTCGGCGACTTAGAGTGAGGCTGAGATGAAGACGGCATACGCCGGCCGGCTTGAAGGTGGAAGCGAATCCGGCGGAATTGGAGCGAGGCAAGGAAAGGTACAGTAATGGCCGGGCACGCCGGTGAGGCGGCTCAGGTGCAGCCGGATTGACGAGGCCATGGCGGCGACTCAGCAGGCGAGCGGTCCGGGCGGCTCAAGTCTGCGACCGCGATAGCGGCTTGGCTCAGCGCGGGGACGGCTCATAGCAGCGGCAAGGCGGCCCTCCTGCGGAAGCGATGTGACGAGGCAGCAGCTCGGTGACTTAGCATCGGTGGCTTGGAGCAGGTAACAGCAGAGGCGAGTTGGTTCTACGGTCTAATCGTGTGAGTGATGATGACGATGTTGGTGAGTTGATGCTGCAGCTCGGAGGACAGCAGCGACTCCACCCGGTGGCAGAAGTGGTTGTGCAAGGCCAAGGCTGCGGGGATGACTCGAAGTGAGGCCCATAGTGGAGGCGGAGACGCGGCGCGGCCAGGCATGGGCGGAGCCCAGCGGCGGAGGTACGACAGCGAGGCCGCCGAGTCCGGGTCGATCCCCCCGTTCTCGTGCTTATCCAGGTCGTTGTCGGTTTGACCGTCCGTGTCTTCCAGGTTGTGGTCTCCTCCCATTTGTGTGTGTGGGCGCGCGCGCGCGTCTGTCTTCATGTCATGATGACTCCGTACTGGCTCCCGATATAACAATCAATTTGTCCATCAAATCTTCTATGAGCATGCATGTACTAGTATTCTGGTCAGCCTTGAGTAGGTCTCACGTAGAGTAGAAAAAGTAAGGTAAAACGCGCCGGATGTAATATACGGGAACAATACTAGTACTCCAGTACTCAGCGAACAATCGTGCCTGTAACCCAGCAGCAGGAACTTGCAGAACTCAGCCCGATCGGACAGCGGATATTTTTTGTCGGTCTCAATGGAAGCTCCGATTTGATAGCTTGCAGGACACGGTGTAGAAAACGAAAACAATCTCCCATTGGTCTCGACGGATCACATTACGTCGCCGGCGGCGCACAGAACGTTAAACCCTAATTATTCTTCCTCTCAATCTCGTATCTGCTGGGCTGACCGCTCGTCGATGATCTACGTCCTTCCTAACTGGTTCCTCCCAAACAAAAAATTATAAACTTCTCGATCCCTGGGATAGATCACTCCAAGAACTCAACACCATCGTATGCAGCCCCATGGTGGGCGCCAACTATTATGGAATTGTCACGGCAGATGTGCTAGTTTGAGAACTTAGTCGTGAGGCCAGCGCTTCTTTGTATTAGCTTGAGAGGGGTTGAATGGAATCGAGAGACGCAACACACAAGACGAGGATTTAGACAGCTTTGGGCCTCAGGAAACATCATCTGGTAACAACCCTACATGTTGTTTGTGGCTAGATCTCATTATGCTCATGAGAAAGTCGCCACATAAGCCGGCTCTCCCTTTGTGTCTAGCCCTAGAGATTGTTTCTTGTTGCTTGTCCCTCTTTGGGGAGCCCTGCCCCTCCTTATATATGTTGAAGGGGCGGGTTACATGACTAGTCCTAGTAGGATTAGGATTACTCAATTACAAGCGGAGTCCTAGTCATGCTTCCTTTGTAGAAGAATATTCCTTATGCCTTTCCTCTTAAACCAGCCCACCATTAGCATAAACCAGCCTTCTGGGCCTTGGGCCTTGTCATCCGTCTGTCCCGCCCGTTGGGTTACCAGTGAGTCATAATATTCAGGCAGGTTGCTTGTAAACCGTCTGGTCAGGGTGGGTCGCCAGTGAACCGCCAAGTGTCAACCGGGTCTCAAGTAAACCGCCAAGTCCGGTCGGGTCATATTTTCGGGCAGGTCATACCGTGGGGTATATCCCCGACAGTACAGTCCAATCTGGAATGACATGAAGAGCCGCCACCAACTATGCCTCCGGGTCTGGAACGGCCAAATCTTCCTCTGTAGGCAACTTGACAGAAGGGTTATGCAGAACATCTAAAAAAGTGTTAGGTGGCACCAGCTTACGCTGTGATCCCAGCCGGCTTAAAGCATTGGCCGCTTCGTTTTTTCTGCGGTCAGTGTGCTCCACTTGATAACCCTTGAAGTTTCCACCAACAGCGTCAACCTCACGGCGATAAGCCGCCATGAGAGGGTCCTTGGAATCCCACTTGACTGATACCTGCTGAGCCACCAAATCTGAGTCGCTAAGGCACCGTACCCGGCTTAAACTCATTTCTTTAGCCATTCGAAGACCATGGAGTAAGGTCTCATACTCTGCTGTGTTGTTAGTACAAGGAAATATCAATCGCAACACATAACAAAACTTGTCACCTCGAGGAGAAGTTAAAATAACTCCAGCCCCCGAGCCTTCCAACTGTTTGGACCCATCGAAATGAATCGTCCAATATGTGTTGTCTAGCTTCTCTTCAGGTATCTGCAACTCCGTCCAATCATTAATGAAGTCCATCAATGCTTGAGACTTGATGGCAGCACGTGGCACATACTTTAAACCATGAGACCCAAGTTCAATGGCCCACTTGGCGACTCGTCCTATGGCTTCTCTATTTTGAATAATATCTCCTAAAGGAGCAGAGCTAACCACAGTGATGGGATGACCCTGAAAGTAATGCTTAAGCTTCCGGCTTGCCATGAACACCCCATAAACAAGCTTATGCCAGTGTGGATATCTCTGCTTGGACTCAATGAGAACTTCACTGACGTAATAAACCGGCCATTGAACTGGATGTTCCTTGCCAGCCTCCTTGCGCTCGACAACAATGGCCACACTGATAGCATGTGTGTTAGCAGCCACATATAACAACAGTGGCTCTTCTCAACCGAAGCAGCAAGAACCGGCGGTTCGGTGAGCTGTCTTTTCATATCTTCAAAGGCAGAATTAGCAGTGTCACTCTAGACAAAATCATCCATCTTCTTCATCATTTGATACAACGACATAGCCTTCTCACCCAACTGGCTTATGAACCGGCTCAAAGCCGCAACTGGACCCGCTAGCCGCTGAACGTCATTGATGCACGCCGGTTTAGCCAAAGATGTAATTGCCTTAATTTTTTCCGGGTTAGCCTCAATGCCTCTGTTAGACACCAAAAAGCCCAAAAGCTTGCCAGCTGGGACTCCAAACACGCACTTGGCCGGGTTAAGCATCATCTTGTAGACCCGGAAGTTATCAAAGGTTTCCTTCAGATCAGCTACCAAGGTTTCCTTCTCTCTGGATTTCACCACTATATCATCCACGTAAGCATGAACGTTACGCCCAATCTGATTATGAAGGCAGTTCTGCACACATCGCTGATAAGTCGCATGGGCACTCTTAAGCCCAAAAGGCATAGACACATAACAAAAGGCTCCAAACGGAGTAATGAAAGCCGTCTTCTCCTGGTCCTTAACTGCCATTTTGATCTGATGATAGCCAGAATAAGCATCCAAAAAGCCCAAACGCTCACAACCCGCCGTAGCATCAATCATTTGATCAATACGAGGGAGAGCAAAAGGATCAGTCGGACAAGCTTTTTTTAAATCTGTGTAACCGACACACATACGCCAAGTGCCGTTCTTTTTTAGCACAAGCATCGGGTTAGCCAACCACTCTGGGTGAAAAACTTCAACAATAAACCAGGCCGCCAAGAGCCGGGCCACCTGTTCTCCATTGGCCTTACACCTTTTCTCGTTGAACCGCCGAAGAAATTGCCTAATCGGCTTAAACTTGGGGTCAATATTGAGAGTGTTCTTAGCGAGTTCTCTCGGTACACCCGGCATGTCAGAAGGCTTCCATGCAAAGATGTATCGGTTCTCACAGATGAACTCAATGATCGTGCCTTCCTATTTAGGATCCAAGTTAGCACTGATAATGAATTGTTTGGATGAGTCGCCAGGCACAAAATCAATCATCTTGGTATCGTCAGCGGATTTAAACTTCAGTGCCAGCTCATGTTTCGTGGTTGGCTTTTTCAAAGACGTCATGTCCGCCGGGTCGACATTATCCTTGTAAAACTTCAGTTCCTTTGTCGCACAAACAGATTCGGCATAAGCAGCGTCACCTTCTTCACATTCCAAAGCTTCTTCCGACTTCCATGCACTATGATAGTGCCCTTATAACCCGGCATCTTGAGCTGCAGATAAACATAACACAGCAGTGCCATGAACTTTGCATAAGTCGGCCGTCCAAACAGGGCGTGATACGGGCTTTTGATTTTGACCACTTCAAAAGTTAACTACTCCGCCCTAGAATCATGCTCATCTCCAAAGGCTACTTCCAGCTCAATCTTACCAGCTGGATATGCCGACTTACCAGGCACTACTCCATGGAAAATGGTGTTGGATGTCTTAAGACTTTTGTCAGTCAACCCCATGCGACGGAACATCTCATAATAGAGAATGTTGATACTACTGCCTCCGTCCATGAGTACTTTAGTGAATTTGTATCCCCCAACCTGAGGGCCACCACCAAAGCCAGGTGACCCGGATTATCGACCAGGGGAGGGTGATCTTCCCTACTCCACAAAATAGGCTGCTTAGACCATCGCAAAAAACGTGGAACCGCCGGCTCAACAGCGTTCACAACTCTCTTATGAAGTTTCTGGTCCCTTTTGCATAAACTGGTGGTGATTACGTGATACTCCCCACTGCTCAGCTGCTTTGGGTTACTCTGATACCCGGATTGCTGCTGCTGCTGACTACCTTGGCCAGATTACTGATTATAGCCGCCTTGATTGCCTTGAGGGCCCTGGCCATGAAAACCGCCGCCACCTGATCCGCCACCTGGGCCTTGAAAACTGCCACCGCCTGAGCCGTTGCCAAGTCCATGATAACCGCCACCGCCTGAGCCATTGCCAGGTCTATGATTACCGTTGAACATGTTAGAATTCTTGAAGGCCTTCATCATCGTGCAGTCTTTCCATAGATGGGTGGCCGGTTTCTCCCGGGTGCCGTGTCTTGGACAGGGTTCATTCAGCAACTGCTCGAGGGTGGGACCTGACCCGCCTGACCGAGGAGGTGGTCTCCCCTTCCGCCATTGATTATTGTCCTGTGCGTTGGTGTTAGCCACAAACTCGAGACTACCGTCAGCCTTACGTTTATTATTACCTCCTTGATTTGCCGGGTTATGCTGATGACCTTTGCCGTTGCTGTTCTTCTTTCCCTTCCCTGTCTTCTCTTCGTCAGACGCGAGATCCTTGGTACTATCAGAATCGGCGTATTTGACTAGAGCCGCCATCAGCTGGCCCATGTCATTGCAATCACGCTTGAGCCGCCCCAGCTTCTGTTTCAGAGGTTCAAAACGGCAATTTTTCTCCAACATTAAGACCGCGGAGCCGGCATCCATCTTATCAGATGAATGTATTATCTCTTTCACTTGGCGCACCCAATGGGTCGTGGATTCACCTTCCTCTTGCTTGCAATTAGTCAAGTCCATGATCGACATGGGTTGCTTGCATGTGTCTTTGAAGTTCTGAATAAATTGAGCTTTTAACTCTGCCCATGAGCTGATGGAATTGGGTGGAAACCCCTTCAACCAAGTGCGAGTTGTTCCATCCAACATCATGGTGAAGTACTTGGCCATCACTGCGTCACTGACCTCCAACAACTCCATGGCCATCTCGTAACTTTCAATCCATGCCCCGGGTTGTAAGTCAGCTGTGTAATTAGGCACCTTGCGAGGCCCCTTAAAGTCCTTTGGCAAACTCTCATTAGGCCGAGCCGACACTAGACAAGGGACACCTCCTGTCCTTGTGGCCACACCTGCTTCAATAGAGGTCGCTGGATAAACCGGAAAAGCCTGGTGAGCCGCCTGCTCAGCCGCCTGTTGAACCGCCCGATCAGCCTCTTTGCGGATCCTCTCCTGGTCTACCAAGTTAAGAGCTCCATCATGCGCCGGTTCATACCTGCGTGGCTGGTTATGGCACTGAGCATTGCTTGACATGGCCGCTGAATCCATATGTCTGCTATAGCTTGGGCTCCGGCTTGGGCGAGGGGTTGAATGAATCATGTCTCGACTATAAGAATATAACTCATGCTGCACCAGAGCCGTCTAAAGAAGTTCTCTGACCCTTCGCGTTTCAATTGCCGTCAGAGAGTCGCCTTCCATGGGGAGAGCCGCCAAAAGCGCCGATGCAGCAATCCGATTTTCCAAAGGGCGAGGGAAGTGACCCAGTGGTGTCAGTGTGTAATGAGGCGGAGCAGTATTCACATGAAGGGGCTCCATAGCCCACGGCTGACCCGCCGCCCTGGCCCCGGGTGTTGTAACCCGGTTTGCCTCCGGCGGGTTACTGAGACCGGCTCCAGGTGTGTAGAAGATATTCCTAGGATGGTAAGTCAGGGGCAGACGTGATTGAGTCTTCTGGTGCCTTCTCCTCATGACCTCGTTTGATGTGTTCAGATTCATCGAAAGCTGAAAAGCCTCTGATTGAAGTTGCTGAGCACGAGTGTCCAAAGCCGCCTGCTCTGCAGCCATCCTGACGTCCTCCACCGCCAAGTTTTCCTTGGCTTGAGCTACCTCCCCACGTAACCGTGCCACCTCCGCATCATGCTAAGCTTTGTCCGCCGGTTCTACCACAGTGGTCAATAGGGTCGTCATCCTATCCATGAGATCCATCAGCACCTGAGCCGGCGGGTGCGCAGGGTCTCCTGACCCGGCTGCTCCTGATCCGGTGGTTATCGCTACTGCAGCCGTAGAGTTTTGAGTGGGCTGCGTACCAGCCATGAAGATTTCAGCTCTATTCGGCGGCTCAAAGGGGTCCGGAATACTGCTTCCATCGGAACAGCCCCTGAGCCCACCATCCTGTAGTTGATACAATGAATCCATCTCACCTGTGGACGACTTGCCGTCAGAGTGGACAGTCGTCTCGCCACCATCCATAGATCCTTCAGAAGACTCCCCTCCATGTATGCAACCCACGAAGGCACGCCTCATGGCGGGCTGAGTCCGGGCAGGTCTCGCACGCTGAGCCGTCTCGATGAGGTTGGTGCAGATGTCCGGCTTAGGGCCCGGCTCGCTGATCCGGCCGATGAAGACGTGGATTCCGCCGAAGGGGACCCGGTACCCGTACTCAATTGAGCCGGTGTCGGGGCCCCAGCCTATGTCGTCAATGTAGAGCTTTCTGCGATGACTCTTGGTCATCTGGCCCACAGCGTATCCCTTGAGCCCTTCGAAGCTGCCCTTCAAGAACTCAAATCCACCGTGCGCTGGCCCCACGGTGGGCGCCAACTATCATGGAATTGTCATGGCAGATGTCCTAGTGAAAGGACTTAGTCATGGAGCCATCGCAACTAGGAAGCTTAAAGGGGTTAATCGGGACAAAGGACACGAGAGGTTTATATTGGTTCGGCCCCTTGCGGTGAAGGTAAAGCCTAGTCCAGTTGTTGTGGTATTGCTAGGTTTCGATGACCAAGGAGCGAAATACACTAGCTTGGCTCTCGATCTGTTGTTTCTTGCCCTAAGCCGCCGCTGGGTCGTCCCCTTATATACCCGGGTTGACGCCCTGCGCCTACAGAGTCCCGGCCGACTCATAGAATGGGTCTGGCTCGGTGACGTCTTTTACATGCCTTACTTCACAAGTCTTATCATACATGGCGGTTTATACTCATGGGCCTTAAGCCGCCTCTGGGCTTCGGCCTACTACAAACCTTATCATAAAACGTCACCTTGTGTACTCTTCGGGCTTCCTTTAGTTAACCTGCCTTTGCTATTGACCTGGCCCCTCCTGGGCGCATCATTCCTGGTAGTCATATCCCCAACAACATCCGTGTTCAGTTTTCGGCCAGAGTTTGGTTATGTTTATCACGCCAAGATTGATGGTCGTCGTCTCGTGTTGGAGCACGTCCCCTTGATTCGTTGATTGATCTGGTCTGACCAGCTCTGGAGTCTTCGGCCTTCTCTGGAGTGGCATTGTCTCCGATGCCGGTATTTCTTTCCTTGACGCGATCGTGAGCGGCTCTGCTGACGTCAGCGTTTTGGTGGTGACTCGATAGGCTTATCCTCAATTGGGTCTTGAGCGCTATCTATTGGGTTACGCAGTAATTTCAAAAAATTTCCTGCGCACACGCAAGATCATGGTGATGCACAGCAATGAGAGGGGAGAGTGTTGTCTATGTACCCACGCAGACCGACTGCGGAAGCGTTGACGCAACATAGAGGAAGTAGTCGTACGTCTTCTCGATCCGACCGATCCAAGCACCGTTACTCCGGCACCTCCGAGTTCTTAGCACATGTACAGCTCGATGACGATCCCCGGGATCCGATCCAACAAAGCGTTGGGGAGGAGTTCCGTCAGCATGACGGCGTGGTGACGATCTTGATGTTCTACCGTCGCAGGGCTTCGCCTAAGCACTGCTACAATATAATCGAGGTGGAATATGGTGGCAGGGGGCACCGCACACGGCTAAGGAACGATCTCAATGATCAACTTGTGTGTCTAGGGGTGCCCCCTGCCTCCGTATATAAAGGAGCCAAGGGGAGGGGCCCGGCCGGCCAAGGAGGGCACGCCAAGGGAGTCCTACTCCCTCTGGGAGTAGGATTCCTCCCCCATATCCTAGTTGGAGTAGGATTCGCTGAGGGGGAAAGAGAGAGAGGGGGGCCGGCCACCTCTCCTTGTCCTAATAGGACTAGGGGAGGGGGGAGGCGCGCGGCCCATCTAGGGCTGCCCCTTCTCCTTTCCACTAAATCCCATTAAGGCCCATACAGCTCCCGGGGGGTTCCGGTAACCTCCCGGTACTCCGGTAAAATACCGATTTCACCCGGAACACTTCCGATATCCAAACATAGGCTTCCAATATATCAATCTTTATGTCTCGACCATTTCGAGACTCCTCGTCATGTCCGTGATCACATCCGGGACACCAAACTAACTTCGGTACATCAAAATGCATAAACTCATAATAACTGACATCGTAACGTTAAGCGTGCGGACCCTATGGTTCGAGAATAATGCAGACATGACTGAGACACATCTCCGTTCAATAACCAATAGCGGGACTTGGATGCCCATATTGGCTCCTACATATTCTACGAAGATCTTTATCGGTCAGACCGCATAACAACATACGTTGTTCCCTTTGTCATCGGTATGTTACTTGCCCGAGATTCGATCGTCGGTATCCAATACCTAGTTCAATCTCGTTACCGGCAAGTCTCTTTACTCGTTCCGTAATACATCATCTCACAACTAACTCATTGGCTGCAATGCTTGCAAGGCTTATGTGATGTGCATTACCGAGAGGGCCTAGAGATACCTCTCAGACAATCGGAGTGACAAATCCTAATCTCAAAATACGCCAACCCAACATCTACCTTTGGAGACACCTGTAGAGCTCCTTTATAATCACCCAGTTACGTTGTGACGTTTGGTAGCACACAAAGTGTTCCTCCGGTAAACGGGAGTTGCATAATCTCATAGTCATAGGAACATGTATAAGTCATGAAGAAAGCAATAGCAACATACTAAATGATCGGGTGCTAAGCTAATGAAATGGGTCATGTCAATCAGATCATTCAACTAATGATGTGACCTCGTTAATCAAATAACAACACCTTGTTCATGGTTAGGAAACATAACCATCTTTGATTAACGAGCTAGTCAAGTAGAGGCATACTAGTGACACTAAGTTTGTCTATGTATTCACACATGTATTATGTTTCCGGTTAATACAATTCTAGCATGAATAATAAACATTTATCATGATATAAGGAAATAAATAATAACTTTATTATTGCCTCTAGGGCATATTTCCTTCAGTCTCCCACTTGCACTAGAGTCAATAATCTAGATTACACAGTAATGATTCTAACACCCATGGAGCCTTGGTGCTGATCATGTTTTGCTCGTGGAAGAGGCTTAGTCAACGGGTCTGCAACATTCAGATCCGTATGTCTCTTGCAAATCTCTATGTCTCCCACCTGGACTAGATCCCGAATGGAATTGAAGCGTCTCTTGATGTGCTTGGTCCTCTTGTGAAATCTGGATTCCTTTGCCAAGGCAATTGCACCAGTATTATCAGAAAAGATTTTCATTGGACCCGATGCACTAGGTATGACACCTAGATCGGATATGAACTCCTTCATCCAGACTCCTTCGTTCGCTGCGTCCGAAGCAGCTATGTACTCCGCTTCACATGTAGATCCCGCTACGATGCTTTCTTTAGAACTGCACCAACTGACAGCTCCACCGTTCAATGTAAACACGTATCCGGTTTGCGATTTAGAATCGTCCGGATCAGTGTCAAAGCTTGCATCAATGTAACCTTTTACGGTGAGCTCTTTGTCACCTCCATATACGAGAAACATATCCTTAGTCCTTTTCAGGTATTTCGGGATGTTCTTGACCGCTGTCCAGTGATCCACTCCTGGATTACTTTGGTACCTCCCTGCTAAACTTATAGCAAGGCACACATCTGGTCTGGTACACAGCATTGCATACATGATAGAGCCTATGGCTGAAGCATAGGGAACATCTTTCATTTTCTCTCTATCTTCTGCAGTGGTCGGGCATTGAGTCTGACTCAACTTCACACCTTGTAACACATGCAAGAACCCTTTCTTTGCTTGATCCATTTTGAACTTCTTCAAAATCTTGTCAAGGTATGTGCTTTGTGAAAGTCCAATTAAGCGTCTTGATCTATCTCTATAGATCGTTATGCCTAGTATGTAAGCAGCTTCACCAAGGTCTTTCATTGAAAAACTCTTATTCAAGTATCCCCTTATGCTATCCAGAAATTCTATATCATTTCCAATCAGTAATATGTCATCCACATATAATATCAGAAATGCTACAGAGCTCCCACTCACTTTCTTGTAAATACAGGCTTCACCAAAAGTCTGTATAAAACCAAATGCTTTGATCACACTATCAAAGCGTTTATTCCAACTCCGAGAGGCTTGCACCAGTCCATAAATGGATCGCTGGAGCTTGCACACTTTGTTAGCTCCCTTTGGATTGACAAAACCTTCTGGTTGCATCATATACAACTCTTCTTCCAGAAATCCATTCAGGAATGCAGTTTTGACATCCATCTGCCAAATTTCATAATCATAAAATGCGGCAATTGCTAACATGATTCGGACAGACTTAAGCATCGCTACGGGTGAGAAGGTCTCATCGTAGTCAACCCCTTGAACTTGTCGAAAAACTTTTGCGACAAGTCGAGCTTTGTAGACAGTAACATTACCATCAGCGTCAGTCTTCTTCTTGAAGATCCATTTATTCTCAATTGCTTGCCGATCATCGGGCAAGTCAACCAAAGTCCATACTTTGTTCTCATACATGGATCCCATCTCAGATTTCATGGCTTCAAGCCACTTTGCGGAATCTGGGCTCACCATCGCTTCTTCATAGTTCGTAGGTTCATCATGATCTAGCAGCATGATCTCCATAACAGGATTACCGTACCACTCTGGTGCGGATCTCGCTCTGGTTGATCTACGAGGTTCAGTAGTATCTTGTCCTGAAGTTTCATGACCATCATCATTAGCTTCCTCACTAATTGGTATAGGTGTCGCAGAAACAGTTTTCTGTGATGTACTACTTTCCAATAAGGGAGCAGGTACAGTTACCTCGTCAAGTTCTACTTTCCTCCCACTCACTTCTTTCGAGAGAAACTCCTTCTCTAGAAAGGATCCATTCTTAGCAACGAATGTCTTGCCTTCGGATCTGTGATAGAAGGTGTACCCAACAGTCTCCTTTGGGTATCCTATGAAGACACATTTCTCCGATTTGGGTTCGAGCTTATCAGGTTGAAGATTTTTCACATAAGCATCGCAGCCCCAAACTTTAAGAAACAACAACTTTGGTTTCTTGCCAAACCACAGTTCATAAGGCGTCATCTCAACGGATTTTGATGGTGCCCTATTTAACGTGAATGCGGCCGTCGCTAAAGCATAACCCCAAAACGATAGCGGTAAATCAGTAAGAGACATCATAGATCGCACCATATCTAGTAAAGTACGATTACGACGTTGGGAAACACCATTGCGCTGTGGTGTTCCGGGTGGCGTGAGTTGCGAAACTATTCCACAATTTTTCAAATGTACACCAAACTCGTAACTCAAATATTCTCCTCCACGATCAGATCGTAGAAACTTTATTTTCTTGTTACGATGATTTTCAACTTCACTCTGAAATTCTTTGAACTTTTCAAATGTTTCAGACTTATGTTTCATTAAGTAGATATACCCATATCTGCTTAAGTCATCTGTGAAGGTGAGAAAATAACGATATCCGCCACGAGCCTCAATATTCATCGGACCACATACATCTGTATGTATGATTTCCAACAAATCTGTTGCTCTCTCCATAGTACCGGAGAATGGTGTTTTAGTCATCTTGCCCATGAGGCACGGTTCGCAAGTACCAAGTGATTCATAATCAAGTGGTTCCAAAAGTCCATCAGTATGGAGTTTCTTCATGCGCTTTATACCGATATGACCTAAACGGCAGTGCCACAAATAAGTTGCACTGTCATTATCAACTCTGCATTTTTTGGCTTCAACATTATGAATATGTGTGTTACTACTATCGAGATTCATCAAAAATAGACCACTCCTCAAAGGTGCATGAGCATAAAAGATATTACTCATATAAATAGAACAACCATTATTCTCTAATTTAAATGAATAACCGTCTCGCATCAAACAAGATCCAGATATAATGTTCATGCTCAACGCTGGCACCAAATAACAATTATTTAGGTCTAATATTAATCCCGAAGGTAGATGTAGAGGTAGCGTGCCGACCGCGATCACATCGACTTTGGAACCGTTTCCCACGCGCATCGTCACCTCGTCCTTCGCCAGTGTTCGCTTAATCCGTAGTCCCTGTTTCGAGTTGCAAATATTAGCAACAGAACCAGTATCAAATACCCAGGTGCTACTGCGAGCTCTAGTAAGGTACACATCAACAACATGTATATCACATATACCTTTGTTCACCTTGCCATCCTTCTTATCCGCCAAATACTTGGGGCAGTTCCGCTTCCAGTGACCAGTATGCTTGCAGTAGAAGCACTCAGTTTCAGGATTAGGTCCAGACTTGGGTTTCTTCTCCTGAGCAGCAACTAGCTTGCCGTTCTTCTTGAAGTTCCCCTTCTTTTTCCCTTTGCCCTTTTTCTTGAAACTAGTGGTCTTGTTAACCATCAACACTTGATGCTCCTTCTTGATTTCTACCTCCGCAGCTTTCAGCATTGCGAAGAGCTCGGGAATAGTCTTGTTCATCCCTTGCATATTATAGTTCATCACGAAGCTCTTGTAGCTTGGTGGCAGTGATTGGAGAATTCTGTCAATGACGCAATCATCTGGAAGATTAACTCCCATCTGAATCAAGTGATTATTATACCCAGACATTTTGAGTATATGCTCACTGACAGAACTGTTCTCCTCCATCTTGCAGCTATAGAACTTATTGGAGACTTCATATCTCTCAATCCGGGCATTTGCTTGAAATATTAACTTCAACTCCTGGAACATCTCATATGCTCCATGACGTTCAAAACGTCGTTGAAGTCCCGATTCTAAGCCGTAAAGCATGGCACACTGAACTATCGAGTAGTCATCAGCTTTGCTCTGCCAGACGTTCATAACATCTGGAGTTGCTCCAGCAGCAGACCTGGCACCCAGCGGTGCTTCCAGGACGTAATTCTTCTGAGCAGCAATGAGGATAATCCTCAAGTTACGGACCCAGTCCGTGTAATTGCTACCATCATCTTTCAACTTTGCTTTCTCAAGGAACGCATTAAAATTCAACGGAACAACAGCACGAGCCATCTATCTACAATCCACATAAACAAGCAAGATACTATCAGGTACTAAGTTCATGATAAGTTTAAGTTCAATTAATCAAATTACTTAAGAACTCCCACTTAGATAGACATCCCTCTAATCCTCTAAGTGATCACGTGATCCAAATCAACTAAACCATAACCGATCATCACGTGAGATGGAGTAGTTTTCAATGGTGAACATCGTTATGTTGATCATATCTACTATATGATTCACGCTCGACCTTTCGGTCTCTGTGTTCCGAGGCCATATCTGTATATGCTAGGCTCGTCAAGTTTAACCTGAGTATTCTGTGTGTGCAAAACTGGCTTGCACCCGTTGTAGATGGACGTAGAGCTTATCACACCCGATCATCACGTGGTGTCTGGGCACGACGAACTTTGGCAACGGTGCATACTCAGGGAGAACACTTCTTGATAATTTAGTGAGAGATTATCTTATAATGCTACCGTTAATCAAAGCAAGATAAGATGCATAAAAAGATAAACATCACATGCAATCAATATAAGTGATATGGTATGGCCATCATCATCTTGTGCCTGTGATCTCCATCTTCGAAGCACCGTCATGATCACCATCGTCACCGACGCGACACCTTGATCTTCATCGTAGCATCGTTGTCGTCTCGCCAAACTTATGCTTCTACGACTATCACTACAGCTTAGTAATAAAGTAAAGCATTACATCGCGATTGCATTGCATACAATAAAACGACAACCATATGGCTCCTGCCAGTTGCCGATAACTCGGTTACAAAACATGATCATCTCATACAATAAAATTTAGCATCATGTCTTGGCCATATCACATCACAACTTGCCCTGCAAAAACAAGTTAGACGTCCTCTACTTTGTTGTTGCAAGTTTTACGTGGCTGCTACGGGCTTAAGCAAGAACCAATCTCACCTACGCATCAAAACCACAACGATAGTTTGTCAAATAGACTCCATTTTAACCTTCGCAAGGACCGGGCATAGCCACACTCGGTTCAACTAAAGTTGGAGAGATAGTCGCCCGCAAGCCACCTATGTGCAAAGCATGTCGGGGGAACCGGTCTCGCGTAAACGTATGCGTAATGTTGGTCCGGGTCATCTCGTCCAACAATACCGCTGAACCAAAGTATGACATGCTGGTAGGCAGTATGACTTATTTCGACCACAACTCACTTGTGTTCTACTCGTGCATATAACATCAAACCATAAAACCTAGGCTCTGATACCACTGTTGGGTTACGCAGTATTTTCAAAAAATTTCCTACGCACACGCAAGATCATGGTGATGCACAGCAACGAGAGGGGAGAGTGTTGTCTACGTACCCACGCAGACCGACTGCGGAAGCGTTGACGCAACGTAGAGGAAGTAGTCGTACGTCTTCTCGATCCGACCGATCCAAGCACCGTTACTCCGGCACCTCCGAGTTCTTAGCACACGTACAGCTCGATGACGATCACCGGGCTCCGATCCAGCAAAGCGTCGGGGAGGAGTTCCGTCAGCACGACAGCGTGGTGACGATCTTGATGTTCTACCACCGCAGGGCTTCGCCTAAGCACTGCTACAATATAATCGAGGTGGAATATGGTGGAAGGGGGCACCGCACACGGCTAAGGAACGATCTCAATGATCAACTTGTGTGTCTAGGGGTGCCCCCTGCCTCCGTATATAAAGGAGCCAAGGGGAGGGGGCCGGCCGGCCAAGGAGGGCGCGCCAAGGGAGTCCTACTCCCTTTGGGAGTAGGATTCCTCCCCCCAATCCTAGTTGGAGTAGGATTCGCTGAGGGGGAAAGAGAGAGGGGGGGCCGGCCACCTCTCCTTGTCCTAATAGGACTAGGGGAGGGGGGAGGCGTGCGGCCCATCTAGGGCTGCCCCTTCTCCTTTCCACTAAAGCCCATT
>NC_041388.1:233033765-233060333 GCF_002162155.2 Triticum dicoccoides | reverse complement strand
GGGGGTTCCGGTAACCTCCCGGTACTCCGGTAAAATACCGATTTCACCCAGAACACTTCCGATATCCAAACATAGGCTTCCAATATATCAATCTTTATGTCTCGACCATTTCGGGACTCCTCGTCATGTCCGTGATCACATCCGGGACTCCGAACTAACTTTGGTACATCAAAATGCATAAACTCATAATAACTGTCATCGTAACATTAGGCGTGCGGACCCTACGGTTCGAGAATAATGCAGACATGACTGAGACACATCTCTGGTCAATAACCAATAGCGGGACTTGGATGCCCATATTGGCTCCTACATATTCTACGAAGATCTTTATCGGTCAGACCGCATAACAACATACGTTGTTCCCTTTGTCATTGGTATGTTACTTGCCCGAGATTCGATCGTCGGTATCCAATACCTAGTTCAATCTCGTTACCGGCAAGTCTCTTTACTCGTTCCATAATACATCATCTCGCAACTAACTCATTGGCTACAATGCTTGCAAGGCTTATGTGATGTGCATTACCGAGAGGGCCCAGAGGTACCTCTCCGACAATCGGAGTGACAAACCCTAATCTCGAAATACGCCAACCCAACATCTACCTTTGGAGACACCTGTAGAGCTCCTTTATAATCAACCAGTTACGTTGTGACGTTTGGTAGCACACAAAGTGTTCCTCCGATAAACGGGAGTTGCATAATCTCGTAGTCGTAGGAACATGTATAAGTCATGAAGAAAGCAATAGCAACATACTAAACGATCGGGTGCTAAGCTAATGAAATGGGTCATGTCAATCAGATCATTCAACTAATGATGTGACCTCGTTAATCAAATAACAACACCTTGTTCATGGTTAGGAAACATAACCATCTTTGATTAACGAGCTAGTTAAGTAGAGGCATACTAGTGACACTAAGTTTGTCTGTATTCACACATGTATTATGTTTCCGGTTAATACAATTCTAGCATGAATAATAAACATTTATCATGATATAAGGGAATAAATAATAACTTTATTATTGCCTCTAGGGCATATTTCCTTCAGTCTCCCACTTGCACTAGAGTCAATAATCTAGATTACACAGTAATGATTCTAACACCCATGGAGCCTTGGTGCTGATCATGTTTTGCTCGTGGAAGAGGCTTAGTCAACGGGTCTGCAACATTCAGATCCTTATGTATCTTGCAAATCTCTATGTCTCCCACCTTGACTAGATCCCGGATGGAATTGAAGCGTCTCTTGATGTGCTTGGTCCTCTTGTGAAATCTAGATCTAAGGCCAGGGCAGGAATGATAGTTGATCCTTGAACGTAGCCTGGCGGTGGATCCGACGGGCTTCCTTCATGTAGATGAGGAGCAACGGTCGAGGCCGAGAACCCTTCGAAGATCAAGTCTCCTCGGATATCAGCGATATAATGTAGGCTTCCGAACCTGATCTGGTGACCAGGAGCGTAGCTGTCGATCTGTACAAGGTGACCAGTTGAATTGGCACGCAGAGCGAAGCCGCCAAACATGAAAAGTTATCCAGGGAGGAAAGTTTCCCCGGAAACAACACCGTTGTTGATGATCAAACGAGCCATCGAACCTTCTGCCGACGACATAGTGGAACTCTCAATGAAAGCACCAATGTCGGTGTCAAAACCGACTGATCTCGGGTAGGGGGTCCCGAATTGTGCGTCTAGGGATCGAAGGTAACAAGGGACAAGTGGGACACAATGTTTACCCAAGTTCGGGCCCTCTTAATGGAGGTAAAACCCTACGTCCTGCTTGATTGTATTCGATGAGTATAGGGGTTACAAGAGTTGACATACCTCGAGATCGTAATGGCCAAACCCAAGATGTCTAGCCTATGTCAATTCTGATTGTCCCTATGGACTAAACCCTCCAGTTTATATACACACCGGAGGGGCCTAGGGTTATACAGAGTCGGTTCATAGAGGAAGGAAATTACATATCCGGACACCAATCTTGTCATCCACACATAGGGGAGTCATACCCAGACACGGGGAAAGGTCTTCCACTTTGTATCTTCATGACCCATCAGTCCAACCCATATTGAATAGCCCGGACACCCAAGGACCCCCCAATCCAGGACTCCCTTAGTAGCCCATGAACCAGTCTTCAATGACGATATGTTCGGCACACGGATTGTCTTCGGCATTGCAAGGCGTGTTCCTCCTCCTAAATACTTCAAAGCAATCTTCTGAACAAAAGAACTGTATCCGGCTTTGTATAATTGCTACAACCCTTAGCCACGAAGGCAATATATCAAACAAAATAGTGTCTTTCCACTGAAAACTTTTTCGGTGAAACGTCATGTCTAGCCACTTAACATTTCGAACCGTTTTCACGCCTCCCGCTTTGTGTTTGGAGGCACAGCCTCCAGTGGCACGTCTTGTCAAAGCAGAGATCGTGCCCGCCCATTACGGGATTCTCATCAATACGGTTTTGGGTAGTCCAACCATGCCATTCGCACAACCCCTGGGAACATGCGAGTTTTAAGGCTTGAGGGGCGCTTGATATTCTCCACCTATATAGGAGGGCAAAGATGTCTCTCTTTCCCCACGCCTTCTTCCTTCTCCTGCCTTCCCATCTTCAAGCTCCAACGCCCAAACTTCAATCCTTCCCACCGCTACCAGACTCCCTAGCCATGCCAAGATCTGGTTCTAAGGGCAAGTGGGAGGCCTCCTCTGTCACCGAGAAGGACGTCAAGGAGCTCCGAGGGCGGGATATTTGTTTGCGGACATCGTGCACAGGCTCCCTACCAAGGATCAAGTCATCCCTACGCCGGAGCCCGACGAAAGGGTCGTATTCATCCCCCACTTCCTACGTGGGCTAGCGTTTCCCCTCCATCCTTTCGTCCGGGCCTTATGTTCTACTACGGGCTAGATTTCCATGATCTAGCCTCAAATTGCTTCCTCCACATCTCCGCATTCATCATTGTGTGCGAGGTTCTACTCCGCACCCCCCACACTTTGGCCTATGGCTAAAGGTCTTCAACGTGAAGCCGAAGGTGGTCGACGGGCAGCACGCGGATTGAGGCGGAGCTATGGTGAGCAAGCTTCCCAACATTGTTTTACCCAAAGGGGATTTTGTGGAGACAGTCAAGGTGTGGCAGCAGGAGTGGTTCTACATCACCGAACCCTGCGATGCCTAGTGGGCGGCCGCACCTGACTTCAAATCCGAACATCCGACGAGACTCACCTCACTGGTACAACGAGGTGCTATACAAACGCCTTTTAACCCCTTTTTGCGATGGCATTTGGAACCGTCACCTAGTGAGTGTGGGCGATAGGGGGGTCCTTCCCACACGACCCAGAAACTACCGGGGATATGCCCCCTGGCACACACGCTCGGCAAAATGAGATCGTGTGCGATCGGCGAGCGACTAAATACGGTTATACGTATAGTAGTGCTCAATAAATACAATTATACAGGCGAAATCATTTCTGGTCGTGAGTACATCCCACACAGTCGGTCCCCGCTTAATGTTTCCGTTTGTATATACATCCCACACGGTCGCTCCAAGGAAAACGTTTCTGTTCGCAAGTACATCACACACAGTTTTCCCCGTTAAATCGTTTGTGATAGCGTTTCCATTGCACATGGTATTAACAATTTTATCGTTTGCGTTATTGAATGCGTCACACACGGTGCGTAGAAGAAACTGTGTGGCAAATACTGTCCATCACACACAGTTTTTATGTGGTAAACTTTTGCGCCAGGTGGCCTAATGCAAATAGTTTTCAAGAGGATGTCGTGTGTGATTGTTCATTAAGCTAACATGGTTTATGCCTAGAAACTATGTGCATTATTGAATGCATCACACACGGTGTTTCCTCAATAACCGTTTGCAATAGAAAAACCCAATTAGCAGGCTAATTATCCTTTTATTAATAATCCATTTATTAATCTAATTGACATTTCATATTAAGCACTCAATATATTTCAGTTTCATAATTGAAATACATCAGAGTACAACATCATATAGCTTCAGCACTCAGCTACCCCATTACACAACTACACCAGCACCAAGTTTCACATGCAACATCTATCACCTTTCGATATTAGCATCATATACGGTACATAGACAGATGTATCTCATCTGGAAAAATGCTGAAGCAGAAGGCGAATATTGAGCCTTCATTGATGTTGAAGGACTTTGCTAGTTTAGGCCAGTGCCTGTGGATGATTGACCATCCATCCTTCGTCCTCTTCAGGAACACTTAAATATTGAACCATGGGTGTTGTATGAATACCTTCCTCGCCTCCTGGCCATATAGGTGGTTTGAGAGGTAATAATCAGTGAACTGCTTTTGAAAGGCATGAAAACAAGGATGTGCATAAATATCTTCTCTATATTGGAAATGGCGCAAAGGAATAAAAAAGGCAAGGTATAATAGTTAGTACCATCTTGTAGTGAACTGATGTCTTCTTCATTGTGTAGACAGAGATCTTGTTGTTTTTGTCGCTAATTTATTTATCCTAACAATCTTTCTGAGTTTCTTGACTTGACTGATATTCATGGACAACTCATTTCCCCATATGCAAAAAGGGTCAAAACCCATATCAAAACCTCTGACAGCAGGACCTACATGTGCAAGACCAAATTGTTAAAAACCTAAATATTAGAATGGTTCCTGCAATTGCACAATAATGTGCTATTAGACAAAGGACCATGCATGTGCAAACCTCGATTGTAAACCTCAGTGCTTCCCGTTGTTTCCCTACAACACATATAAGTGTGACACCCCGAGACCAATGCGTCAGGTGTCTTCCAGTTATTCACCGTTGTTGCCACGTCATTTGCTTGTGTGTTGCACTTTGCCATGTCATCATGTGCATTTCATTCGCATGTTTTTCAAAACTTGCATCCATCCGGGTTTCCCAGTTTTCTCCATTGTCCGTTTAGGCATCCGACACTCTCACATGCACCGGCCGCACCTTCTAGATCTCATTTCGGGAGCGGGAGAAAAATGTCCTTGGAATGGGCCGAGATTTGTTGAGTGGCCTTGGTACATCACTGGTAGGCCGGTTGTCAAATTTCGTTCAATTTGGAGGTTGTTTGATACCCCAACGGTTAACTGTGTAACCGCCGGAACCCCCTCTCTGTTTGCAGCCAAGCGCCCCTCCATAACAGCCCACAAGCCCATCTAAACCCCTCCATGCTCTTCGCCATTGGATCACGATCGTGTGGGCGAAAATCGCACCTCCATACCCTCTTCTAGCTCCCTATGCCTATATAATTAGCCTCCCCCTCCTAATTTTCGGGTGAAAACCCTAGATCCTCCTCCTCCCAGCCGCCGGACGCGTCTGCCCGGGCCGGACACGTCCGTGCCGCTGCCCGCAACCACACTAAGCCCGCCACGTGTCAGCGTCGCCCTCATGCCGCTGCGCGGCCCGCCGGACCCAGGCAGGGCCCGCCTGGCCCGTCCACCTGCCGCCACGCGCCCGAGCCACGCCCGAGCTACGCAGCCGTCCACCATGCTGCCGCCAGCTCGCGCCGCCGCCTCGCAGCTCTCCGCTCACCGCGCCTCCTGCCAACGAGTGCCCCACCGGAGTCGCCCGCACCTCCGCCGCCTCGGCCTCCTCGCTAGGGACGCCGCGCCCGCACCGCCTGTTGCCGGATCCGGACTTGCCGGGCCCTGATCCAGCCGTTGCTGCCTCGCCGGAGACCGTCGCCGCCATCGCCGGATCCAGCCGGGGTTGGATTAGATCCACCAACCCCGCCATCCAAACGCCGCGCCCCCGTCCTGGGATCTCCCCATCCAACTTCCTCGAGGTTGTTTTCCTCTCTGTGTCCATGGATCTGCATCATTCGTGTGCATGTTCATCATTTCATAACTTGGTACATGTTGCTCCGTTTTGCTTGTATGTTATGTCAAAATGTTTACCTCTGAATGCTCTTCATGATGGTGTAGTTTGCATGCATGTTATTGTTCAGATTGTTTCCTTAATCATCATTTCAATAGTGCTAAATGATATAATCTGCTGAAAACTGTTGTAACATGCATATTTGTCTTTTTCATAGCATTTTGTGTGATTTTCTTTTGAGCATCATGTCAAAATGTTTTAGGATCATAATCATTCCATCTTAAAGTGGTGCAATCCATGTTTTTTATATGCCCTATGGTGACTAGCACAAGCATGCAAACTAGGGTACTTGATGTTGCTGATTTCAGTGACTGTGATTTCTGCCAAGTCTGAATCTGCTATATTATGTTGCCATGTTAACTTGATGCTTCTAGTGAATACATGCATAATCTGGAGATACTCAGTAAGGATGTGTTGTATATCTTGTTATGATCTACCCATACATGCCCATTTGTGCAATTATGGCCTGCTTTAGCTTGTCATTACCATGCCCTAAATTTGCTATATAATGTTTCTATCAGCCTGTTAACAGTAAGTTCATTTTTGCCATGTGAATAGCTAGTGTTCAATGCATCCTATGACCATTATCTTGACACGAGTAGTTGCACAAACATGTCTTCTTGCTGTTGGTTGTATTTGAATGCCATGATATGCTTTGTGGTGAGTTGCACAAGCTCACAAACATGCCTACTTAATGATGTTTCTGCCATGCCCAGTAAATTCCACCAAGTCTGAAAACTGTTATCATTTGCAATCTTGCCATGATGTTTTAAACATGTTCTATTGGTATTTAACAGTAGCTTAGTGATCATGTTTAGCAGTGCTTGACATGTAAATGATTGTCATCCCCTTTGATGAGATGAGATGTTCTTGTAGCATATACGTTTGTTGTCTCAAAGTATGCATCATGAATCTGTTTTCAGCCTTCGTTTTTCACAAAGTCCGAGGATCTGTTATAACTTGGAATCTTGTCTTGATGAATGCCATTGATCTAGTGGTTATATGGAGATGCTCAGTAATCATGTTTTTCCACGTATAACATGTACTTTAATGCCATGCTTTTGGTTGCTATAATCTTGCACCGTAACATAATTGTTTCTTGCCTTCAACATGTCAACATGTTATTCCTGCTCACATGTATGCCCTGTTTTTCACTATCATAATCTGTGTTATAAAGTTGCTTTTTGCATCGATCATGTTGGATTAATCTTGATGCCTATGAACCTGAACATTAATAATATTTGAAGTAGGTTATCTGTGCTATAAGTGCATGTCAAGTTTGTGCCCATTGATATGATGTAGCTTGTTGTGTTGATAGTTGCAAAGTGCCTAGTTGCTGTTTTGGGCAGATTATTGTTATATCTTGTTTCGGGTGTATGTGTTGAACCGTTGCTCCGTTTTGAGCATGCTCTATATGAAACTTGCTTCGTTTTGCATATAGTTTCATGTTACCTTGGTGCATCCTTGTTTTGGAGTGTTTGTGATGTTGTTTTGCTTGCATTTGGATCAATGCTATGTTTAACTTGTTTCGCTCATATCTTCTAGGCCGTAGCTCTGAATTAAACGAACCTTATATGTAACTTGACTAGAAAGACGTGTAGATCATCTTGGTGCACTTCAACTTGCTATTTAACAACTTCAACATAATGTGTTATTCAGATCTGGACCAATTTCGAAATTTGAATATGGGACTTACCGAAATTGTTGTATGTTGATTCTGGCCTCACTTAAACTTGCTTTGATGTGTTGTTCTTGTATGCATCATCTCTTGCCATGACTAGCATCATGTAGACTTGTCATGCATCATACTTGGATGAGCATCATGCCATGTTATGTGTTGTGTGTTTACCATGTTGTCTGCTTCTTTCCGGTTGTGCTTCTTCTCGATAGTTCCTGTTTCGTTGCGATCGTGAGGATTCATTCGACTATGTTGGGTTGTCTATTTCATGGACTCAATCTTCTTCGTAGCGGGATTTCAGGCCAGATGACCGTCACCCTGGATCCCACTACTATTGTTGCTATGCTAGTTGTCTCGGTGCTTTCGCTATGTCGCGCTACCTACCACTTGTTTATCAAGCCTCCCAAATTGCCATGATAGCCTCTAACCTTTTCCACCATCCCAGCAACCTGTTGTTTGGCTATGTTACCGCTTTGCTCAGCCCCTCTTATAGCATTGCTAGTTGCAGGTACAGTTGCAGGTTGTTCCATGTTGGGACATGGATATCATGGGATATCACAATATCTCTTATTTAATTAATGCATCTATACACTTGGTAAAGGGTGGAAGGCTCGGCCTTTTGCCTGGTGTTTTGTTCCACTCTTGATGCCTTAGTTTCCGTCATACCGGTGTTATGTTCCCTGATTTTTGCGTCCCTAACACGGTGAGGGTTTATGGGCCCCTCTTGACAGTTTGCTTTGAATAAAACTCTTCCAGCAAGGCCCAACATTGGTTTTACCATTTGCCTAATAGCAACTAAAACTTGCATAGGGACTTTCCGGACCCCGATGAATTAATCAACCCCCGGGCCAGTGCTCCCCGTGAGTGTTGGTCCAAACTAGAGCATTGTGCGAGGCCGCCCCGGGGCAACCTGGGTTATTTTTGGCACATGTATGCATAGCTCATCTGTCGTGGCCTGAGACGAGATACACGCGACTACTATCAGGGTGTCGGCACGTCGGGAGGTATTGCTGGACTTGTTTTACCATTGTCAAAATGTCTTGTGCACCGGGATCCCAAGTTTGATCGGATGTCCCGCGATGGAGGATTGTCTGCGTGGATCATGACCTTATCATGGGCTAAGTTTGGACACCCCTACAGGGTTTAAACTTTCGAGAGCCGTGCCCGCGGTTATGTGCTACATGGGAATTTGTTAATACCAGGTTGTAGTGGACTTGAACTAAACTCAATAAAAAATACACCAACCGCGTGCTTAACCGTGACTGTCTCTTTTCGGGTGCGTTCGAGAAGAGAACACAGTTGGGTTATGTTTGAACGTAAGTAGTTCAGGATCACTTCTTGATCATTACTAGTTTGCGACCGTTGTGTAGTTTCTCATCTCTTATTCTTGAACTCGTAAGTTAGCCACCATACAATGCTTAGTGCTGTTGCAACCTCACCACTTATCCTTTCCATACCCATTAAGCTTTGCTAGTCTTGAAACCCATGGTAATGGGATTGCTGAGTCCTCGTGGCTCATAGATTACTACAACAATAGTTGCAGGTACAGGTTATGTGATGATCATGACGTGAGAGCGATGTTTACTTGTTTTGGAGTTCTCCTTCTTCTTCGTCGATCTTGGGATAGGTTCCTAGTCGGCAGCCTAGGCTAGCAGGATGGATGTCGTTTGAGTTCCTGTTTGTGTTTAATCCATAGTCAGATGTTGTTCTCATGTATGATGTTTGATGTATTCTTGTGGCTTTTGTATATCTTGTATGTATTCCCACCTATTATGTAGTTAGTCATCAGGTTAAGTGAGCGTTCGCATGCTATCAGCAAAATATGTTGATGAAAAATAAGCACATTGCAGATTCATCAGATTAATTCAAGCCACATGGTAAACCAATTTATCCAAACCAATCATGATTAAGAACTAGGAAATATAGCACTTGTATATGTTTCTCATGCATTAAATGCAGTCAAATTTGATTTATTCCTCACATGCACAACAATACAAAATTCTACCCACGACAATTGGACATTGCATTGCAGAATTGAAGCAAGCAGTTAGCTAAACACCACAACAAATGAACCAAACATTAACTGAGCACCACATTGCACAATATAACATACTCCTAATAGAAGATCAGACAGTTAACCAAACCAAGCATGCTTAACAACTTGATAATATAGCAAATGTATTTGTTTCTCATGTATTTAGTACAACCATATTCAATTTATTCCTCACATGGTATACAATAACAGAATGCACCCACGACAATTGAACATCGCATTGCAGAATTGAACCAAACAGTTAACTAAACACCACAACAAATGAACCAAACGTTAACTGAGCACCACATTGCACAATATAACATACTCCTAATAGAAGATCGGATATTTAACCAAACCAAGCATGCTTAACAACTTGGAAATATAGCAATTGTATTTGTTTCTCATGTATTTAGTACAGCCAAATTCGATTTATTTCTCAGATGGTATACAATAACAGAATGCACCCACAACAATTAAACATCGCGTTGCAGAATTGAACCAAACAGTTAACTAAACACCACAGCAAATGAACCAAGCGTTAAGTGAGCACCACATTGCATAATATAACATACTCCTAATAGAAGATCAGACAGTTAACCAAACCAAGCATGCTTGACAACTTGGGAAATTGCACCCTGAAGAATTGAACATCACATTTGCAGAATTGAACCAAACAGTTAACTGAACACCACATTGCATGACATATAGAACATATACACTAGAGCAGAAGATTGCATGGTAAAAGTAGATAGCACAATTCACTAGAATTTGTTAAGTAAAGGCAGTAGCTAGCAAACTGAACATGGGTCCTTATAGTGAGCTAATAAGACAAGCCACTCCTCATTGTCGAAGATATCAATGATGATTGGCTCCTTGGACATGGAAGAGGGCGAGGCCTTCGCATTGTGGGTGCCCTCATCGTAATGGTGAGTTGCCTGAGCCGCTCCGGGCACCAACCTGCTGGCTCTTGAAATGAGTTAAGCACGTGCACGCTGAGAAAACACCTCATAGTCTTCACCGAAGGCACCGACGGTGGGCTCGCGAAAACGCCACGAACTGTCGTTTAAACTAGCCAACCGTGTCGCGGCGTCGGCGCGCAGGCGTTGACTGTGGCCTCGGCGGTGAGGTGCTCCTCCAAGATCTAGGGGTCGGGACGAACGGAAGCCTTCGCGACCTCATCCACGCGTGCGGTCACGATTTGCTTCTCTGCTACCAAATGCTCCTTGAGATCCTGGCTATACTGCATGCACCATGGCTTAGGGAAACACTTATTTGGTGGAGGGGTCAGTGATTTGGGTGGAAGGTCTCTCGCCGGCAGTCGGGGCACGTGCGATGTGGAAGGAGGAGGATGGGGGTCGGGTGTGGATTACCTGCCTGGATAGGCGAGCCCGAGCAGCGTGAAGGAGGGTTGCCGGCGAGGAGACAGTGCTGCAAGCAAGGAGTGAAGGTTTCAACTTGGAAAGGAAGGCAGAAACATGGGAAGTGTGGCTTTTGTTAAGGTGGAGGGGCGGGGAGGTAGATATTTCCGCGGAAGCTAAAATTTTGGAATCGCTTCAGCGAAAAAACTGGCGTGCAAAGTGTCATCAGACACGGTCCCTTATTCAGAACTGTGTACGATATGTGAACATCACAAATGATTCAGATAGCTTAACCCGTGTGTGATGAGTTTGAACGTCAAAAATTTTGGTTCGAATTTCCCTAGTTACAGTGGTCATCCACGTCATTGCCTATAAACGGGTTGAAAAATCAAATCCTTGTCCTTGGTTGCATGCTTAGGTCGCATGCAAGAAATTAGAATGAGTGTCAAACACCCTGCTACCATCACTCGACTGCAAACATTGAGATACCTGGTTTTTAAATTCTAGTAAATCCAAAACTCGTCTGAAATTCATGAAACGTGGCATGCTATCATGGAGCGGCATCAACATGCCGTGGTAAAATTTTTGTCCCATTTGGGGCAGGTTTGGGTATAAGCTTCTCACAAACCAGAGCTTCTCACAACAAGCATGATGGTTTAGGTAGGGAACATGACACCTTTGGGGACGAAACGATATCCATTGCCTCTTATTGGTTCAAAAAATTTCTAGTGTGAACATAGAACAACATGAGTGTTCTGGTTAATTTTGGAATTTTTCGAGGTTTGTTTGGACATTTTTATACATTAACTTGGGTTTCTAGGCATTTTATGTGCATAATTCAAATTTGAACTACATGCACATGCTCTAGTGCATATAAATTGGTTGAAAAATCAAATCGGGGTCCTTGGTTGCATGCTTAGGTCCCATGCAAGAAATGGGAATGAATGTCAAACACCTTGCCACCGTCACTCGGTCACAAACATTGAGATACCTGGTTTTGAATTCCAGTAAATCCAAAACTCGTTTGAAATTCATTAAACTTGGCATGCTGTCATGGAGCGGCATCAACATGCCGTGGTAAAAGTTCTGTCCCATTTGGGGCAGGTTTGGGTATAAGCTTCTCACAACAAGCGTGATGGTTTTGGTAGGGTATGTGACACCTTTGGGGACGAAACGATATCAGTTGCCTCTTATTGCTTTCAAAACTTTCTAGTGTCAACATAGAACAACATGAGTGTTGTGTTTAATTTTGGAATTTTTGGGGTTCGTTTGGACATTTTTATACATTAACTGGGTTTTCTAGGCATTTTATGTGCATAATTAAAATTTGAACTACATGCACATGCTCAAGTGAATATAAATTGGTTGAAAAATCAAATATGTGTCCTTGGTTGCATGCCTAGGTCCCATGCAAGAAATGAGAATGAATTTCAACCACCTTGCCACCGTCACTCGGTCACAAACATTGAGATACCTGGTTTTAAATTCTAGTAAATCCAAAACTCGGCCGAAATTCATTAAACTTGGCATGCTATCGTGGAGCGGCATCAACATGCCGTGGTAAATTTTTTGTCCCATTTGGGGCAGGTTTGGGTATAAGCTTCTCACAAACCAGAGCTTCTCACAATAAGCATGATGGTTTCGGTAGGGAACGTGCCACCTTTGGGGACGAAGTGATATTCGTTGCCTCTTATTGCTTTTAATTTTTCTAGTGTCAACATAGAACAACAGGAGTGTTGTGTTTAATTTTGGAATTTTTCGGAGTTCGTTTGGACATTTTTATACATTAACTAGGTTTTCTAGGCATTTTATGTGCATAATTCAAATTTGAACTATATGCACATGCTCCAGTGCATATAAATTGGTTGAAAAATCAAATCCATGTCCTTCGGTGCATGCTTCGGTCCCATGCAAGAAATGGGAATGAATCTCAAACACCTTGCCACCGTCACTCGGCCGCAAACATTGAGATACTTGGTTTTTAAATTCTAGTAAATCCAAAACTCGTCTAAAATTTATGAAACTTGGCATTCTATCATGGAGCGGCATCAACATGCCATGGTAAAAATTTTGTCCCATTTGGGGCAGGTTTGGGTATAAGCTTCTCACAAAACAGAGCTTCTCACAACAAGCGTGATGGTTTCGGTAGGGAACATGCCACCTTTGGGGACGAAACGATATCCGTTACCTCTTATTGCTTTCAAAAAATTTCTAGTGTCAACGTAGAACAACAGGAGTGTTGTATTTAATTTTGGAATTTTTTGGGGTTCGTTTGGACATTTTTATACATTAACTGGGTTTTCTAGGCATTTTATGTGCATACTTCAAATTTGAACTATATGCACATGCTCCAGTGCATATAAATTGACTGAAAAATCAAATTTGTGTCCTTCAGTGCATGCTTAGGTCACATGCAAGAAATGAGAATGAATTTCAAACACTAGAGCACTGTTGATTGCCGGCAAAATGTTGAGATACTTTGTATTTAAATTCTTTTAAATCCAAAACTCGTCTGAAATTCATGAAACTTGGCATGCTATGATGGAATGTCACCCGACATGCTGTGGTATTTTTCATGTCCATTTTAAGAGAAGGCACACTCGAATAACAACCAACAAAGGCATTTTGAAACAGATAGCTGCCACTGTAACATCTCAAATGTTTTGTATAATTTAAATTGTGTGCGTTCTGTTAACCATTCACGTGACGCCACGCCTCACTCTTTTAATGGATAGGAGGTGCCGTGCGGGCAGGTGCTTGAGTGCTTGACTAAATGGGAGGCGTGCGAGCTGTACTCCAATGCGGAGGCTCACTGGGAAGCGTGCGAGTTGTACATCCATTTTGAGTTAAACTTCATATTTATATTTTCCTTAGAAATGGAAAGCATTTGAGTTTTTCGTATACATCGAACTACCCTTTTAAAAAATGAACTTCTTGATTTTATTATTTAGTAACAAGGAAAATCTGAGTTTTTTATATCGAACTGCTCTATTTTTTCCACTTGGACTTCTTGGTTTATAAATATCGATCTGCTCTATTTTATTTCCTTTAAAAATGAATTGTTCCTTTCTAATTCAATCTTCTCTGGTTTATTTCAAAAAAATGCATCATGAATTCCCTCTAGTTTTTTAATTTGAACCTCTATGTTTTTTAGAAACAAGAAAAATCCATTTATTTTCAATTTTAAACTCCTTCGTTATTTAAATTTGAACTTCCTCATTTTATTCTTTGATAATGTGAAATATCTTAGGTTTTGCTCCACTTTCTTAAAATTTGGACTTATTGGTTTTATTCTATTGGCATGGTTTAGTTCAAATTTAAACTAAAACACATGATAATTATAACTGATATGAGCTAGTATCATATTTTGAACTTCTCATATTTTACAAAGTATTAACATTCATAGTAATAATGACGTTCCGGCGTAAATGTGTTTGACCTTCTTTCTAATTGCTCTAAAATTATTATTTAGTTGAACTCTTTGCCAAAATGTTATTGTGCTGTATGTTGCAAACTAAAATAGATAAGTTTAGTTATAATAACCAATAACTATAAACATATAGGGGGACATCATTTATCAGCCAAATGGATAAAGCAAAATTCGTACATACCAAGTGCAGCAATTAAAAGGTTAATACACGGTTTTTTGGCTGCACAAACTTCGTGCATTTTTTAAAGAATAACTCAGTTCGAGTAAAATATGCTACTATACATAGATACACATGTTCATTATACTTCCGTAAAATGATTAGATGCTACCACCAATGGACAATTTGAAAACCTATATTTTCTCTTCACCACACATCCTATCACCATCTTCTCGAGTGCTACGGTGTCCGCTCAACTTGGCACCGTAGATGAACATAGTATAAAATTTGTCTCTACTGCAGTTAGATGAACAAACGATTAGAGTTGTTTGCAAATGACCCTGTTCTGATTTGGTATGGTTCACTCTGGTTTTGTTCCGACCTTGTTACTTTTCTCTGCTATTGTAATCATAGGAATAGGAGCACAGAGACAAACTTGTATTATTATGGTTCCAAAACAAGGGGGAACCCATCCAACATTACAAGGCAAGAGTAGAAAAAGGATTACTTACCGACAATCGCGACAGCGCAGCAGAGAAGCTGAAGAACCACCACTAGCTCCGAACCAAGGAGTCGAGGAGATCACCACATAGGACTAGATAGAGGAGTACAAGTGAAGCAACCTTTCTCTTTAAAAATCAACAAACCGAACTTCAGAGAATCAACAAATTGAACTTCAGAAAGCAAAACAAATTGAACTTCACAGGCCCTTGCAAAATATACATGGTTATAGAGGGGCTTCTAGAGGGCCAGATGCTGACCTTTCTATTTGCAGTGTCGTTACTGACCCGTAATTGAAGATCGAGGATGACGGCCAGCACCTGGACGGGTTCTGGCGGACGGTGTAGGCCATCTATGGAGGAGGGGCGAGCTAATCTCTATCAGAAAAACAAGGACAACAACATGCTAATCTCTCTCACACACTCAAGCTGAACTATAACAGCGCCATCAAGTGCAAAATGGGTAGGTGAAAACTCATCTATATGCACACATAAGTATATTCTTTGATGTACCTGAACCTTAGTAGGAGTTTCACATAAACTTCTTGTGTTATGGGGGAGAGAGCATTGAGCATGAGAAGATGTCTTCATGCTCGTTGTTGTTTCTCATGGCAGTGAACGTGTTAGGGCTGTGTAGTTGAACGGCCGGAGGTGGCAGCGACGAACGACCTGAGTGCGTTGGGCCCCACTACGAGGAGGCTGTGTATTGTCCAGGATAGAGTCAAACTTTTTCAACAACCAATTTGAACTTCAAATAAACCAATTCATCAAAACACTTTTTTGAACATATCAAACACTCTTGAGAGCACAATTTTTCACCACATTTTTTTCACAAACATTTTGCTACAAAAAATGGCATCTTTTTTGTAAACAGCAAGTACCAAAACATCATAACACAAATTGCTAAATGGAACAAATTCCGGAGGAATTTGTGGCATTGTTGAACTGCATTTCATGAAAAAGAACATGTGCGCCCATGTATACACACACGAAGCATCAACTTTCTAAACCTTTTGAGAATGCTCCCAGGTTTTCAAATGGAATACAGGCACATCCATGCATGAACAGCCATCATCGGCCATGGTAATGCCTCTTCTCTGGCAAACTGAACTTCACTCATGTGTACAGTACATAATACATGATTTGAGCCCTCAAAGACCACAAGAGGGTCTTAAAATAAATTTTTCAACCCTGATACACACTCATCACATGGGAAAGCTTTTCCAACATTAGATTAGTAGCATCACATATAGAGAAAACTTGGTCATACAGTTAACTAGTACACAAGAAGATTGCTATCTGTTTGAACAAATTGAGAGAGAGATCATAGGAGTGGGTTCTTGGTGGCATCCATGAATAATTTTTTAAGCGAGTAAAGCATGGGACAACCATTGTACTGAGAAGATCTAGACGAGAGACAGCTCGTAAGGGCAATGGTCGTGATTAGCATCGGCCGGGCAATACCTGAACTGTGGGTGGGCGTGTTGGTGAGCGGCCGAGGCGGTTGGAGGCCAATTATTCTCATAGCTCGGGTAGCCATTGGCAAGGAATGTCGATGGATCTCTGCAAGATAAGATGATCAGTTGTAATAACGAGCGGCCGAGGAGATAGCACCATGGGCGACCAATGGAGGCATGGAAAAAGGAAGCTACTTAGCTGGAGGTGTGGCGCGGCGAGCACTGCTTGCGGGAGCAGAGATGGAGGTACGATTCAGGGGCTCAACCGAGTCACAAATAATATCGGGTCATGAATCTGACCGGGTCTCGGTAATTTCCACTTGTGCGCTCTATCACAACAACACTTATGGATCTTTGACCAAAATAATTTTGCCAGGTTGCACCGCAAACCAGGCCAAGGATTCGTTCCAATAAGTTGACATTATCAGCATAGAAAGACCGGGGTGAATAATAAACCACAACTATGGATCTGTTTTTGATCAAAATTATCATTAGCTCAAACATAAGAAATCTAAGTGCTCGATGGCACTAGAAGACTATGAAGATTTTACATCGACAATTTTACAAAGCCAAAGCTGGGCTATTTTTCATCGAAGAGGAGAGGGTGATGTAGTACAACAGAGGTAAGTATTTCCCTCAGTTAATAACCAAGGTTATTAATCCAATAGGAGAACCACGCAAAACCTCGTTAACAGGACCTACACACAAGCAAATACTTGCACCCAACGCGGTCAATGGGGTTGTCAATCCCCTCGGTGGTTATTTGCAAGGATAAAATCTCCTAGTTATAGATACATAAAATAAAAATAATGGTAATAAAATTACAGCAAGGTATTTTTGGATTTTATATATGATAAAAGTAGTCTCGGGGGCCATAGTTTTCGCTAGAGGCTACTCTCTCGAACAAAAAGCATATGGTGAGTAAACAAATTACTATTGGGAGATTGATAAAAAAGCGCATAGTTATGACGATATTCAAGGAAATGATCATGTATATAGGCATCACGTCCGAGACAAGTAGACCAACTCCTGCCTGCATCTACTACTATTACTCCACCCATCGATCGCTATCCAGCATGCATCTAGAGTATTAAGTTAATATAAATGGAGTAACGCCTTAAGCAAGATGACATGATGTAGACAAAGTAAATCCAACCAATATGAACAATCCCCATTGTTTTCCCCTTAATGGCAACAATACAAATATGTGTCTTGTCCCCTACTTTGTCACTGGGATATAGAGCACCACAAGAGAACCAATTACAAAGCACCTCTCCCATTGCAAAATAAATCAATCTAGTTGGCCAAACCAAATGGATAGATCAGAGAGAAATACAAGCTATAATAACCATGCATAAAAGAACTCAGAGAAGACACAATTAATATTAATGAATAATCTGATCATGAACCCACAATTCATTGGAACCCAACAAACACATCGCAAAAGAAGATTATGTCAAATAGAACTCCAAGAACATCGAGGAGAACATTGTATTGAATATCAAATAGAGAGAAGAAGCCATCTAGCTACTAGCTATGGACTCATAGGTCTATGGTGAACTACTCACACATCATCGGAAGGGCGGCTAGGTTGATGTAGAAGCCCTCCGTGATTTATTCCCCACTGCCAGAGTACCTGAAAAGGCCTTCATATGGGATCATGGAAGAACAAAAACTTGCGACGGCAGAAAAAGTATTTTGGGTGGCTCTCTATTGGTTTCACGATTTTAGAGAACTTATATAGGTGGAATTCGGTCATATGGAAACACGAGGGGCCCTCAAGGCATTAGGGCGCCTACCCTCCTGGGTGGGCCTTGTTGCCTTGCCGTCTCCCCATTTGACTTCTGGTCTCCTCCCAAAGCTTCTAGGGTCTCTCTTATCTAGAAAACAAATCACCAGAAAGTTTCACAGCATTTGGACTTGTTTGGTACTGATTTCCTGCAAAACAAAAAATAGGCAAAAAAATAACAACTCACACTTGGCATTGGGTTGATAGGTTGATACATCTCCAACGTATCTATAATTTTTGATTGTTCCATGCTATTATATTATTTGATTTGGATGTTTAATGGGCTTTAATATGCTCTTTTATATTATTTTTGGGACTAACCTATTAACCGGAGGCCCAGTGCCAGTTTCTGTCTTTTTTGCCTATTTTAGTGTTTCGTAGAAAAGGAATATCAAACGGAATCCAAACGGAACGAAACCTTCGCGAGGATCTTTCTTGGAACAAACGCAAACCAGGAGACTTGGAGTGGAAGTCTGGAAGTCTGCGAGGCAGTCACGAGGTAGGAGGGCGCGCCCCCACCCTCGTGGGCCCCATGGAGCTCCACCGACGTACTTCTTTCTCCTATATATACTCTTATACCCTAAAAACATCAGGGGAGCCACGAAACCACTTTTCCACCATCCCAACCTTCTATACCCATGAGATCCCATCTGGGGCCTTTTCCTTCGATCACGGAGGGCTTCTAGATCAACACCATAGCCTCTCCGATGATGTGTGAGTAGTTTACCACAGACCTTCGGGTCCATAGTTATTAGCTAGATGTCTTCTTCTCTCTCTTTGGTTCTCAATACAAAGTTCTCCTCGATGTTCTTGGAGATCTATTCTATGTAATAATTTTTGCGGTGTGTTTGTCGAGATCAGATGAATTATGGATTTATGATCAAGTTTATTTATGAATAATATTTGGTTCTTCTCTGAATTCTTTGCAAGTCTCTTCCAATTATCGGTTTAGTTTGGCCTACTAGATTGATCTTTCTTGCAATGGGAGAAGTGCTTAGCTTTGGGTTCAATCTTGCGGTGTCCTTTCCCAGTGACAGTAGGGGCAACAAGGCACGTATTGTATTGTTGCCATCGAGCATAAAAAGATGGGGTTTATATCATATTGCTTGAGTTTATCCCTCTACATCATGTCATCTTGCCTAAAGCATTACTCTGTTCTTATGATCTTAATACTCTAGATGGATGCTGGATAGAGGTCGATGTGTGGAGTAATAGTAGTAGATGCATAATCGTTTCAGTCTACTTAACACGGACGTGATGCTTATATTCATAATCATTGCTTAGATATTCTCATAACTATGCGCTCTTCTATCAATTGCTCGGTAGTAATTTGTTCACCCACCGTAATACATGCTATCATGAGAGAAGCCACTAGTGAAACCTATGGCCCCGGGGTCTCTTTCTTATTATACTGCATCTCTTTTATTTACATTGCATCTTGTCTACTATTTTGCAATCTTTAATTTCCAATCTATACAACAAAAATACCAAAAATATTTATCTTACTATGTTTATCAAATCTCACTTTTGCAAGTGACCGTGAAGGGATTGACAACCCCTTTATCGCATTGGTTGCGAGGTTCTTGGTTGTTTGTGCAGATACTAGGTGACTTGCGTGTTATATCATACTGGATTGATACCTTGGTTCTCAAAATTGAGGGAAATACTTACGCTACTTTGCTGCATCACCCTTTCCTCTTCAAGGGAAAAACAACGCATGCTCAAGAGGTAGCAGGAAGATTTCTGGCACCGTTGCCGGGGAGATCTACGCTCAAATCAAGACATACCAAGTACCCATCATAAACTCTTATCCCTCGCATTACATTATTTGCCATTCGCCTCTCGTTTTCCTCTCCCCCACTTCACCTTTGCCGTTTTATTCACCCCTTTTCCATTCATCTCTTTTCGCTTGCTTCTTGTGTGATTGTGTGTTGGATTGATTGTTTGTCACGATGGCTCAAGATAATACTAAATTATGTGACTTTTCCAATACCGACAACAATGATATTATTACCACTCTGATTGCTCCTATTACCAATGTTGGATCTTGTGAAACTAACGCTGCTTTGTTGAATCTTGTCATGAAATATCAATTTTCTGGCCTTCCTTGTGAAGATGCCGCTACCCATCTAAACAACTTTGTTGATTTGTGTGATATGCAAAAGAAGAGAGATGTGGATAATAATATTGTTAAATTGAAGCTATTTCCATTTTCTCTTGGAGATCGTGCTAAAACTTGTTTCTCTTCTTTGCCTAAAAATAGTATTGATTCTTGGAATAAGTGCAAAGATGCTTTTATCTCTAAGTATTTTCCCCCCGCTTAAATCATCTCTCTTAGAAACGATATTATGAATTTTAAGCAACTTGATCATGAGCATGTTGCACAAGCTTGGGAGAGAATGAAATTAATGATACATAATTGCCCTACACATGGTTTGAATTTATGGATGATTATACAAAAAGTTTATGCCGGATTGAATTTTGCTTCTAGAAATCTTTTAGATTCGGCCGCGGAAGGCACTTTACGAAAATCACTTTAGGAAAAGCTACTAAACTCCTAGATAATATTATGGTTAATTATTCTCAATGGCACACAGAAAGATCCACTAGTAAAAAAGTTCATGAGATTGAAGAGATTAATGTTTTGAGTGGAAAGATGGATGAACTTATGAAATTGTTTGCTTATAAGAGTGTTTCTTCTAATCCTAGTTGTCGTGGAATTGTCACGGCAGATGTCCTAGTGAAAGGATTTAATCATGGAGCCATCGCAACTAGGAAGCTTAAAGGGGTTAAATAGGACAAAGGACACGAGAAATTTATACTGGTTCGGCCCCTTGCGGTGAAGGTAAAGGCCTAGTCCAGTTGAGGTGATATTCCTATGTTTCGATGACCATGGAGCGAATACGCTTAACCTGGCTATCGGTCTGTTGTTTCTTGACCTAAGCCACCGCCGGGTCGTCCCCTTATATACACGGGTTTACGCCCTGCGGCCTACAGAGTCCCGGCCGGCTCATACAACGTGTCTGGCTCGGTGACGTATCTTACATGCCTTACATTACAAGTCTATTCGTACATGGCGGTTTATACTTACGGGCCTTAAGCTGCCTCTGGCTTGGGCCTATTATAAGCCTAACTGTGAACCGCCATCTTGTATACTCTTGGGCTTCATTTAGGTAAACCGCCATTGTGGTTGACCCGGCTCCTACTGGGCGGGTCATATCTGGTAGTCATATCCCCAACATTAAGCTCCAGGTTGATTTGAACTATGTTCGTGTCAATCTTCAACACTTAGAAAAAAATCCATCTACCACTGCTGTGAAAGCCTTGTAACCCGCCATGACGTCATCTCCAGGAATTTTGGAAACCCTCCACGACATCACCTTAACGGATCTTTATCTTAAATGCCTTCCGAAAATCGAGGCGTCCAATTAGCTGGATAATCATCATTTTTGCCTCCTCGTCTTTCGCGCCTGCCTATCGCCCCTTTCCTTATAAATAGGATCCGAAAGCCATCTCACATTTTTCTCCTTCTTCCTTCTCTTGCAACCCCTATGCCACTCGAGCTCCACCGCCGCTGCAGAGCACTTCATCTTCCTCAACCTCGGCCGCTGCATCAACCTGAGTCGATCCAGATAATGGCGGCGACCCTCCACGGTAGATCTGCAGCTGTAAGTTTCTTCTTTTTCGTACCTTAAATCCGCACTAGGGTTTGCGAGCTTCTTCGTGTTCTTCGTAGTTCGTCGGAGTTCATCGTAGTTCACCCTCCAGGCTATACCACGAGCCTCTTTGATCTGAGAATGGTGTTAAACTAATGTGGTAGCTGTTTTAGTTCCACTTTCAGTATCAACAGATCCCCTTTCTTGGAAGAAAAATCTTGTACAAGCTCATGAACTCATCTGTACTAACTTTTAGGTCTAGATTTATTTTTCTTTTCTGAAGAGACGTTGATCCAAAGTAATATTTGCATTCTGTGAAACTTGTTTACCTCGGTACTTAACCAATTTTTTGTTGCTGGCAACTTTTGAATATCCTTAGTCATGCGGCTTACCATGCCAGCTTATTTTTCCTTCATATATCATTAGCCCTTATTTAAGCCTCCATTACACATCTGTATTGCAGTCATTAACCTGTAATTCCACCAATTAACTTGAACCGGCAAATTACTTCCTTTTTAGCTTGTATTTTCGTCATGTCGCCAAAGACGACGACCGTTTGCAACTGGGTCCCTTCCACAGTCAGTGAGGACACTTTGAAGGATTTTGTCACCGTTGGGTATTTACCAGAGAAGAGCGTCATGTCCTACCGTGCCCCTGACCCGGCCGAAGAAAAGCCTCAGCCAAAAGATGGTGAAATCATCGTCTTTACTGGTCATATGAACCGGGGTTTTTCACCGCCCGACTCAAAATTCTTCAGAGAGGTCCTGCATTTTTTTCAAGATTCATCCGCAAGACATTGGACCCAATTCCATATCAAACATCTGTAATTTCCAAGTTCTCTCCGAGGTTTATCTTCAAGAAGAACCTACTATTGAACTCTTCAGAGAGTATTTCTATTTGAACCGCCAGAATGAATACACCAACGGCCCCAGCTTGGAACTTGGTGGGATTTCGATTCAACATAGACGAGATGTTGTCTTTCCTTTAGTAGTCTTGCCAAGCCATCCCAAGGACTAGAACCAAACTTGGTTCTGTTGCGAAGACACGTGGCCAGTTGATGAAAAACCAATGCCGGGTTATCGCGCTGAGCGTCTTGACACTAAGTATTCACTCCCTGATAAGCTTTCTGCCGCTGAACGTAAGAAACTCATCCCAACCATCAAAAGGGTTCAAGCCTTGCTAGGAAATGGCTTAACTGGAGTTGACTTGATTCGCCGTTGGATCGCATGGCGGATCATCCCTCTGAGCCGCCGATCTGACTTGATGTACAACTACACTAGAGGAGAAGACGATCCGTTACGCTATAGCTCCCTACGCCTGACTGAAGAAGCCATTGTTGAAATGTCAACCACCCTCGTCAACAACAAATATGAAGACTGTAGCAAAGTAGTATTGAATCCTTTCTGCAAACTTAACCCGGCACCAGAGGTAAATCCCCTTGACTCCTTTTTCTTCAGCAGTTAAGTATTTGCATGAGTTTCAACCTGTTATTTTCCTACAGGATAAATCTGACTTTTGGAAGGCCAAATATGATCATGGGGCTGCCAAAAAAGCTAGAGCCACCGCAATAGCTGCCAAGAAGATGGCCAGAAAATCTAAGAAGAAACCAACTGCCTCGGACATATTCAAGTTGGATGACGTCTCTGAGTCGGAGGTAGCCTTGACTCTCTTGGCCTGCTTTTTAACAACCTTATTGACACTGACTATTACCAGGATGACACGGGGACCAGCCAGGCAGTAGAAGAAGGGGTAACTATTATTTCCTCCTACTCAGAACCTTTGCCAAGGCAGAAACCTCGGCGGGTAACCCGAAAAGTAAGGTTTTCACACCCCTTGGCTTATTTAGATCCTCATTTTCTTTTGAAAAAATAGCAACATGAGAGCCGCCGTCAGACCCGGACCAGTGGAGACGATGAGTTACCCTTCGGCTTACCAAAAACTCCTCGGAAACGCCAGAATAAGGTTTTTTTACATCTTAACTCTGATGAACGAGTCACTTTTGTAAATCACTCAACCATAATTCCATTTTTTGCAGGAGATTGCTCGTTCTTCCTCTGGTGATTCCTCCCAAACTTAGCTGCCAGCTTTTAACACCGCCCCGGCTAAATATAATTATCCTTCTTCTGCACCGTTATGCCTTTATCGTTATATTGACTCTTTAAATTCTCCTTAGTGGTCAAGCAAAGCCCAAGAAGGCCAAGGTGGCCAAACCGGCTGAAGACCCGAAAGTCACTGAACCGGCGCAGCCGACTCTTCCTCGGAACAACCTGAAGCACCGGAAGACCCCGCTGCCAATGTTCACTCAGATCTTCCTGAGCCGTCTGTTGACGAAACCGTTCTCAATCCATCCACTACTGAGCCGTCAAGCTCAGCTAACCCGCAGGAGACTTACGGGAATGATGTTTTAATCACTAGTAGCAGATTCGTTGAACCGAGTAATCCAACTGTGCTGGCAAGACACTACGCCAAGCAAGAGGTCATGGAGAGGCAGAAAGTGAGGTTTGATGTCTCCCACTACATCCATCTGAGTATTGGCGAAGTACTATCTGGCTGCCTTAGCCAAGTCAACTCTAGCCGTGACTCAGAGATTGAAATGGTCAAACAATTGTATCAGAAATATGAGGTATGTCATCCGGCTTATATATACATCCTGTCAGCCCCCATGTCTTCTAATTATGAAAAAACTTGAATAATCTGTAGACTTTGAAATGTTTAGAAGCTCCTGTCCTAGACTCCCTCCAAGTCCAGTTTATATACTGTAAACCTAGTTTCTGATGACAACATAACTGTTGCATGTGTAGTCCTTAAGGGCCGGCTTAATCAATATGAATGAGCCGATTCCTAAGTAGGAAAAAACAGTAATATACATTAGTCCCCAAGTGCCAAGTGGTCTTGCTTCCAAAGCACTTGGGACTTCTGGAAAAATCCAATTCCTTTGATAATAAGATTGCGCTGACAGACATTAGCCCCCAAGTGCCAAGTGTTATTGCTTGCAAAAACACTTGGGACTTGCTTTTATAATCCGCCATGAAACTAACAACCTTATTCTGTATACAGGCTGCAACCGCAGAACTGGAATCCCAATTGACTGAAGCCAAGACCCGGCTGTCGACTCAGGAGACTGAAACAAAGAAGATTTAAATCCAAACTCTAGTTGAGCATGTCTGAAACAGAGAAACTGAAGACTAGTTTTAATGCAGAGAATGAATCTTGGGCCAATGAAAACACTGCCCTGACACAGCATGCTGAAACGGCCGAGGCGGCTCTCAAGGAAGTTACCGCTGAACTCACTGGTTTAAAGAACCATGTGTCTCAGATGGTCTCTGCAATCTTTGGTGAGTCACCTTATTATTTAATTAAAGTCTATTTTTGTCACCATAATGTGAGCCGCCTGCTTAACCTATTGGAAATACCTCACAGGTCCCCGAAGCAGCAATCTGAGTCAAAATAGCTTGAAAAAGCTCAAGGCGGTTTACACCCTTGTGGAGCAACTGTATACTGGAGCTCAACGGGCTCTTGCCATTATCTCCCCAGCTAACCAAGGACCAAACTTATTGAGTGATGTCTTGAAGAAGCTATCCATCTTACCCACCAAGTTTCAAGAAGTCAAGCGTTCCTATGCGAGAGCCGGAGACGTAACTGCTTTAAGCCGCTCCAAAGCCTGGGTACCGGAGCTAGACCCGGCAGACGTAGCCAAGGGGTATCCCAGTTTTAAGGAAGATGGGAGTCCCTTCGACCAAGAAGACTTTGCTTCTTGGGTAAAAGAGATTCGTCCTCATGCCACAATCATTGCCAAAGAAACCAACCTTACCAAGTATCAGCCGGGTTTTGATACAGAAAATAAAAAGATGGCGACTCCTTCATATAAAGTGATGAATCTAATCCCACCGGTTCGCCAGCACACTTTCTGCAACACCCCGGATGTAACTTTCCCAATTTGTACTCCAACTCTTGCCGTTTCCGGCGTTGAGTTATATTTATTTCCTCGGGTTCGGGTTTTGTCTCCGTGTGTTGTTGTCTTTGTCATGCATCTCATATCATGTCATCATGTGCATTGCATTTGCATACGTGTTCATCCCATGCATTCGAGCATTTTCCCCGTTGTCCGTTTTGCATTCCGGCGCTTCGTTCTCCTCCGGTGGTCATTTCTAGCTTTATTTCGTGTGTGGGGATTAAACATTTTCGGATTGGACCGAGACTTGCCAAGCGGCCTTGGTTTACTACCGGTAGACCGCCTGTCAAGTTTCGTATCATTTGGACTTCATTTGATACTCCAACGGTTAACCGAGGGACCGAAAAGGCCTCGTGTGTGTTGCAGCCCAACACCCCTCCAATTTGGCCCAAAACCCACCAAACTCTGCTCCATCACCTAGAGCGTTCGATCACGATCGCGTGACCGAAAACCGCACCTCATTTGGACTCTCCTAGCTCCCTCTATGCCTATATATACACCCCCCTCCAAAAATTCGCGGATCCCCTTCCCCTAACCCTAAAAAAAACTCCATCCGCCGCCGCCGGACAAAAATCCGGGCAGCGGACGTGTCCGCCCGCTCCGCCGGACCTATAGGGTGACGCCACGTGTCCCGGGCGGGAGCCCCACTTCGCCGCGCCGCCGCCCGGCCCGCTCGGCCCGCGG